>NC_059107.1:122636866-122937377 GCF_020740685.1 Jaculus jaculus | reverse complement strand
GGGATTACAGGCATAGGCCACCACTTCCATCTTCCATGCTTATTCTGTAGTCATTCACCAGTATCTGTGCGCTGAATACATAGGTCCTTCTATTCTTTGCAGTCTAGCTTTCCCTGGAGCACGCTTCAATACCAAGCCTATCCAGTTATTCAGGGCAAGTTGCCTATGACCACTGCAGTGCTAGGGGCATCCTAAGCTAAGGACCACCATGGCAAGTGCAGGTTGGAATCTCATTCCTTCAAAAGGTGGGTTAGCATGGGGTCGGAATGCTGTAGCAGCTAAGCTCGGCACAATGCTCGTGGCACCTGAGGCCTGTGGTGGCTGAGGTTTCTCCATAGTTCAAGGTCTCTGAAGTTTTCCAGTGGCTATGCAGGCTGGAACTCCATGTCCATTCCACAGAAGCCATTGGTTTCTGTCTGTGAATGGGGCAGCTCTGGAGGCTGGCTTTGGGCCAAGGATCATGTGCATGTACTAGATGCTGAGTTTTGTTTTTTGGTGGATCTGGTACTGGGAACTAATGCAAAGTCTTATGCTTGTTTCTCTTTCCTTTCCCGAAGTGGACAGCAACTCTCTCAATGTGGTGCTTCTGGGTTTGGGGGCGATGTGCTATGGGTAATGCAAAACTCTTTTTGATCCTCTCCAATGTATCTCTTGTTTTGTTATACCACCATCAAGTCCTGAGATTCTTCACCTAATTTCCTCAGCTCCTCCAGAGATTTTCCTACATGAATAGTTGTTCAAATTGATATTTCTTTCTTTCTCTCTCTCTCATTGGAGACTGCTAATCCATTATTTTGCTCTGTTCTCACTTCTCTCCTTCTAAATCCTCCCTTTTTTGGTAACTTCCTCTGCCCAGTCTATATTCTTTATATTTATCAGCAAAGAGCAAGAATAAAACTTCCCTTTTCCATCATGATTCAATTATAGGGTAGAGAAAGGGAGTAGTGCATATTTCTGTATTTTTGGACTTATGTAAATATATTCCCTGAAGTCCATGATCTCTTAGACATTATCTGGAATCATGTAGGAACTTGAATCTGAATCAGTCAGGGAAAAATAAGTCTCTTGGGGAATATAGATGTAATAAAGAGCCTGGCTTTCTCTCTTTCACACTGAAAATAAACTGTAGAGTTTTAAAGTATTATAGATTAAGGCATCATATTTTTCAAAAAAAAATGCCTTCCACTACAGCCCTAGAAGTCTCTTGCCATTAGTCACTTTCCTGAATTAAGAGACTCCCATGACTGAGAATTGCTGTATCATTTTCATATGCAGTATTTCTTTACCCAGGAATGGGTATCTTGACAACTGATTGAAAAACACATTGACTAAAATGGTCTTAATAAGCATACCTCATGACCTTCCTCCCCCGTGGACTCATCAGCAGGCAATAAACTAGACTCATCATCCTCCGTTCTCACGTAAAACCTATCTGTCAGAGAAGTAATTACCTTGCCAGATGTACGCCCCTCTGAGGCAAAGCCCAGAAATCATTATAATACTCTGTAATTAGTGTTTATTATTTTATCTGTTCATGTCAGTAGTATCAAAAAAAGTGCCCCTTAGCTGGACAATCCTATCACAACAAGAGGTGGGAAGTATTAATATAAGAGCTTTTCATTGTCTGCATTTTCTTTGCCATGGCAACTTAAAATCAGCTTGCTTCTAAGCAATTTGTAGCTCAGCCACATTTTCTAACCCTCACACTGCAGACCTGGCATTTCATCCAGGAGTCTCTAAATCTTTAGCCTGACAACAGGTGTAGGTATAATCTTGACAAAGACCTGCATGATACAGTGATACACTAAACTGACTTAAGGCTTTCTGGTGTTTTGTGAGAAGTCCTGGTTAGACTGAGCTTTTGGGCTTGTTCAATATTTCCAAGCTCAGTAGCAAACCCCTGGAAAGCTGTGATTTCAAATCCATCTTTGTTACATCTTTTACCTCTTAATATAGCAATAGCAATCAGTTACCCTTTAGTACTAAAATATCATCTAATAGAACTTTACATTTGAGAAACACATTTACTAAAAAATATACAAAAATAACCTTTATCTTTTTTTTTTTTTTTTTTTTCTACAGGCACACGTAGTACATTCTCAGCTTGGTCTTGTCTGATGTTACTCTGTCAGAAATTCAGAATTTAAACCCTTCATCCCCCTTGCCATGCTGAGGGCACAGCTGGGGAGTAAACACACAGGATGCTGCTTATAATTCAAGAAGGTGCCCTTAGCCAGACCTTGGCTTTTGTGTGTCTTTGTAACCATGATGGTTCTTCAAGGAGATCTGATAGCCTTTACCTGATTTTAGTAGGAATAGCCTCAGCTACAGAGGTTCCACAAAGTTGAGGTGCACAGTTGTCCTTAAAAGGAAATGTACTATGGTTGATCCAAAGAAGCACATATAATCTTGAAAAACTTCAAGCTGTTGTGTTTTAAACAGAATCCAGGGAATTAAGAGTACCATTATTAAAGCATACTATTGGCCATTAATTACAACAAATGTTCCTAGTCAAAATGACTAAATGATAGGAGAAAGTATGGTGAAATAGCTTAAGGCATGAACTTTAGATGCCTTAGGTCTCTAAGCCATTGTTATCTCAACTGCAAATTGTAGAGAATGACAGTGTGAACCTAGAACTGTGAAGGGAATTAAATGGAGTGAAGATTGTTAAAGTGTTTAGCTTCTGACTTGCCATTGCTGAAGTGGCCCCTGGAAATTTCCAAGAGTTTATAAAGGAGGGGTATGAGCAGTTACTTCCAGGAGGTATTGGGATTGAGGGGGAGACCGTTTAAGTCTACTTGGGGCAGGGGAGATGGCTTAGTAGAGAAAGCATTTACTTTGTAAGTATGAATACTTGAGTTCAGATCCCCAGACCCAACATAAAAAAAGAAAAGAAAAGCCCATTTTGAGTCCTGCATGGAAACTTCATAAGGAATTTTTCAATCCTGGGCATAGACAGAGAATGAGAGAAATTTGATCATTTACTGGATAAGGTATAAATGTGAATAAGCATACTGAAGGAACACATTGTATGTCTCAACATTGCCAGAGTCTCTCCCAATTCCAAGTCTCATCTTCAGGATATGCTAATTATTTCCTGCTGTTAATATTGTCTCAAAAGATCTAAGTGACAGGTGTTGTTATTTCCTGTCCTCTCTCTCTCTCTCTGTCTCTCTCTGTGTGTGTTAAGGAAGTGTTCAAAGGAAGACTGAGTTTAGAATTAAAATTTTTGGTTGAAGCTGGGTGTGAGGTTGCATGCCTCTAATCCCACCCAGCACTTGAGAGACATAGAGGTAAGAGGATCACCATGAGTTTGGAGCCAGCCTGGGACTACAGACTGAGTGAGAGGTCAGCCTGGGGTAGAGTGAGACCCTATCTTGAATAAACAACAAAAATTTTTTTGGGTTGATTTGCATAGCAAATTGAATTTATTTTAAACAAATAGGTGAATTCTAACAGAAAAATTAAAAAAGATATCAAACTGTCAGGTTGTTTTCTGGAAAAATGAATTTTAGATTTCTAAGTAAGAAAAAATAGGGTCCAGTTGGAATTAGGAACATGGTTTGGGTCAATGGTTTGGTGATTTCTTTCTGTTGGAAAACTTACTTAAAGCTCTCAGGCCAGTTTTCCCAACTTCTCAATACCAATCTCAAGTTGTTGTGGGAGATAATGCATGATAGTCCAGCCGACTAAGAAGCCTCATTACTAAGTCTCAGAACTATCCATTGACATTCTTACTGCCATGTTCCCTTAAAGGTTATTTTATTTTTATTTTTATTTTATTTTATTTTTTTGCTTTTTCGAGGTAGGGTCTCAATCTAGCTCAGGCTGACCAGGAAATCACTCTGTAGTCTCAGGATGACCTCAAATTTATGGCAATCCTCCTATCTCTGCCTCCCGAATGCTGGGATTAAAGGGGTGCACCACCACACCCGGCTCTTAAAGGTTATTTTTGTATGTTTTTTAGTAAATGTGTTTCTCAAATGTAGAGTTCTATTAGATGATATTTTAGTACTAAAGGGTAACTGATTGCTACTGCTATATTAAGAGGTAAAAGATGTAACAAAGATGGATTTGAAATCACAGCTTTCCAGGGGTTTGCTACTGAGCTTGGAAATATTGAACAAGCCCAAAAGCTCAGTCTAACCAGGACTTCTCACAAAACACCAGAAAGCCTTAAGTCAGTTTAGTGTATCACTGTAGACTACAGATGGTTCACAAAGCCCACAGTACTTACAGATTTCTCAGGGGGCTCTTTGGAGTGATGTGTGGCTGGCACTTTAAGGTAACCTTCAAAAAGTCCTATTTCTTAAATTCTTTGAAACATTACCCATAACTATTCTCAGCTGAGTTTTTTTTTTTTTTAAATGACAGTTTAATTTTGTGGTAGTCTTGCTAACCTAATTAAGTAATCAAGTGATTTGTTATTTCAAGCATATCCCATTGTCTTCCTTGCATTTTGATTAACACACTAAAAAATTCTCTGCTGATATGCTTATTGGGTCTGAGGGCCATTTACAAAACCATAATCTCGTAACTGAAACAAAGATGTAAATTGTCAGAAACACGACAGGAACACTTGAATTAGATGCATTTCTTTCCTCATGAGAAAATTATCATGGAAGGATAGAGTGTGATAGGCCCCCAACTCCCATCTCTACTTTGAAAAGAACACTTTGGCCTAAGTCTCACTGACATAAGATCTTTACCAGTGTGGGCTTTAAGTTTATTTAATGACTATTTTTGGTTGTGATATTTAGTGCTTCCCCAAGTACAGTACTGAGTTGGGTCTGGGTCTGGGCATTCCAGCATAATCCTTGCTTGAGTTAATTCCTACTGATCCTGATTCCAATCTTTGTATTTATGTTCTTGGCATGACTTAGTGTGCAACACTAGTGTTACTTCACTGTGTGTCTTGTATCTATAGCCACTGAGGATAGTATTGTGCTCCTGACCTTTACAAGGGGTTCTTGGATTAGAATAGGGTGACAATTCACTACGAAACCAAGATTCAGACTTGCTGTTAATGAAGGAGCAAATAGGACGCTCATCTAACTTTTCAGTTAACTCTTTAAAAACATTATTATTATTACTATTTACAAACTCATTTTTTGTTAATTCGTTCAACAGACAAAGCACTGTGCCCGGATTGGTAGTAAAAAGACAAAAGGGCTATGTTCCTATGTACTATATTCTTTGAATGTTTAAGCACATTTATATATGACACATCCTCTAAAATAAGTTATGCTTGTAATATTTCTGAAAGCTTTATATTTGCTCTGGAGAAGAGCAAGTAAATTGGGGCTGGATTGGAAGGATTTCATAAATCAGCTTAGCATCTTCTCATTGGTGCAGGAAAGATTTCTAAGGGAAAGGAATATGAATTTGACAATCAGGGAGACAAGGATTTTAAGTATGGTGTGTGGTGTGAAAAAGGGATGTAAATCCAGGGTGAGAATTATATGTGAGGAAAAAAAGAGCTATCCTGTCTTCCACTATATTTTATATAGCCACGAGCTTTTAAGAATTAGATGACATTAAGAATATATAAGACAGATACCTTGACCAAGACTCTCCAAATGTGATGAAAGTGATAAGAAACATTTGTCACAATTAAGATGAAGAAAAAGATAGTATTATGTGGCAATTTAAAATATTTAAATGAAAAATATTTAAATGAAGTTTGGTGGTTAGCTGCATCCTAGGCAGCTCCATGTGTTGCTCTTATTGGGATCACAGCCTTAACACATCCCTAGCTGAGCCATGGTTCAGTAATTTCAGTCTTCCAGTTGCTCAGGCCAACAGCATACTCATGCTTGGCTTTCTTATGCTCTCAGAAAAGTTCATCCTGCTGGTTATTTCTTCTGAGTACACTCAGAAAGTGATCAGTTTTCAGCAACAGTTCCTGTTATATTTTTTTTCTCCTGAAGCACTTAACAATTTATGTTTTTCGGCCCTTGCAGACTGTCATCTTTACAAGGGAGAATTTTTGCCCAATTTTTGCACTGCTCTGTCCTTAGCCTCTACACTACCTATTATACATAGCAAATTACTCAATAAATACTTTCTGAATTAATGAGCTAATAAAGCTCTTAGGGAAGAAAAAGTGGGGTAATGAATACTAAATTGAATTAACTCAGTGGAATAATTTGATAGTTACTTTATATATATAATGTGTGAATGTTTAGATATTAAGTCTTACATATAATGCATATATTTAACCAAAATGTTACTATCTTTAGGTTCTTAAATGAAATAATTTTAGGACAATCTCAGAATATACATGTATATACATGAATATACATAAATATATATGTACACATGAAATATATATTCATAGACATGACATTAGATACATATGTTTCTATTGTTCTACTTCAGTAATTATATTTTTGCTTTTTTAACTAGAATTTGAAAACCCCCAAAGGAACTGGTCACATTTGAACCATGTTGTCTTGGAAATAAAATGTATCACTTTCAGATATGTATTTAAATGACATGTTTTCTCCTATGGGTTACCTTTAGTTTAATATTTTTAAAATTTTTATTTATTTATTTGCAAGGAGAGAGAGAGATGAAACTAGGTATGCCAGGGCCTACTGCCACCACAAACAAACTCCAGACACATGTACCACTTTGTGCATCTAGCTTTATGTGGTACTGGGGAATTGAACCCAGGCCCTTAGGCTTTGAAACCAAGTGTCTTTAACTACTGAGCCACCTCACCAGTTCCTGTTTAATTTTATCTATGATTGGTGAAGACCAAATATGTGTGACAACATAACAAAAGAACAGGGTTGCCTAAATAGCAGATCTAGTATGCTCAGTAAATTATCATTTTAACATCTTGGATGTTTTCAATGTGTAAGTCATCTTAGGGGATTCTAGAACTAAAAGGGAGACATTCAGACTAAGTTGTTGATGCAACAAAGACAAGATGGCTCCAGTATGGATTTTAAAAAGGAACTCTGTAGTATATAAGTGAGGTTGATTTCAAGATGCACTTATGTTCTTTTGCAAGGAGAAAATGACAGAAACTCATGATGGTGATTCTTGAAACTGAGGTCTTTTCTATCTATATGCATGTGCTACCCAGACATAGTATGTGCCATAAATTGTTGGCTATGGCTTAAGGTATTTATCAGGGCATGGTGCCTCATACCTATATCCCAGCACTTGGGATAGGGACTGAGGATTTCTATGAGTTCCTGTCCAGCTTGAGCTATGTAGTAAGTTTCAAGTCAGCCTATACAGAGCTATATAGTGTGACCCTGTCTCAAAAGCCAAGGAGAAAATAAATTGAAAAAACAAAAAAATCAAAAAGAAAAATTTAGCATGACCTAAACATATAGTAGATACTTAATGGCTATTTACTGAATGTATGATTGAATGAAATTGAACAATAAGGAACATTTTGTCTTAAAATTCAACATAGATCTTATTGCTTTTTGGTTTCTTTGCCTTCGAAAAGATTTCTGGAAATGTAATGAACAGATAAATCACATTTGCATAATTTATACTGTGACATGGTCTTGGAGAATGAAGTATGAAGTCTTTTGGCAATTTATACAGGGAAGCACATATACCTTTGCAGATTATTCCTGAAATGGGTCACTTACTCCATCTTTGCATTTAAGTACAAACGTTAGCCTGATAGAAAAATTCTATTTCATTTAAACTTTAATGCAATATAAACTCGAAAATTACCCATTTAGATTAAGAAAATTTCTAGAAGGAAATGCATCTCAGTGGGAGAGGAAAAAATCCATGTATCAAAATGAAATGTAATTAGAACTCACTCAAGAAAATAAACTCGTTATGGCTAATATATTTGTGTAGAGAATGATTAATCATTTTTCCCTCTCAATGAATTTTTTTCTGAATTTTAAACAAATGATGCCTCATATTTATTTTTGCAAAGCACATATGGATAGCAATAGAATAAGGTGGGAAAATGTGGGCTTTATGGCTGGTTAGGGGTTAGGTACTTGGTGACTATCAGTGATAATGTAGTTCCGTAATCTAGATGGGTCATGACAGGTGCTGATTTAGCAGTGGATGTCATGTATGCAATTGTGGCATTATACTACAGTAAGGGCAGCAGGCAGGTGCTGTAATAGAGTTACAAACAGTGAAGTGTTGATTATTTTGTTTTGACACAGGTAAGGATTGGAGAAGATATGACTCTGTTTTGAGGTCATGTACTTCGAGTGGTTGAACTGGACTTTTCTCCTAGGTGAAGCTCATCCCACAGGTATAATGTTATAGATCCCTTCATTTGTTTATAGTTCCAACTCTGTCTGCATAAAAGCTACCTGTATCTGGAGTATACAATTCAGTTTCCTTGGTGAGGCTTGGTCAGTCTCTCTGACTTCATTTCTCACGGGTCCCTCTGAACTCCCAGTTTCATTCAGCCATGTCTTTGTTTACGCTGCTCTTTTGACCTGCTTATGCTGGCCCTTGATCTGCTGTGGCAGTTACATCCTCATTGCTGGGCAAAGACACCTGACTAAAAGCAGTATATGGGAAGAACAGGTTTCTGCTGGCTTACGATTCTGAGCGGAAGCTTTGCTGTGTCAGGGAAAAGCATGGCAGAGCAGGGGCTGGATATCACACTTGCCACAATAGCTGGGAAGTAGCAACCAGAGTAAGCTAGCACTGGCAAGCTGGGCTAATAAACCTCAAGGTCCTCTCCTAGCACCACCCCTCCTTCAGCAATGCTCCACCTCCCAAATTCCCATCAGCTGGGAACCATGTATGAGGCTTAGTTACACACCCATGAGCCTATGGGGGCATTTTACATTCAAACTACCATGCCTGCATACTCCCTCAAACTGAGTTCTTTCTTTTTCCAGAAAGCATCCAAAGCACCCCCAGTTGGGGTTAGTTCCTGTCCCTCTGAGCTCCTGTATAGTCCTATTAGTCAGCAAGTGACTGAAGACATTTGTCTTTTGCACCTCTTTGCAGGCCATGAGGTAAGAAGGCTTTTATATTTTAAAGGTTGAGAATCATCAAAATGAGATTAATATTTCATTAGATGAAGTTCACATATCCAAGAATAGTTCTTTGGGAACAAAGCCATGTTCATTTGTCGGCTGTCTGTGGCTGTCTTTGTGTTGAAGTAGCAGAGCTGAGTGGTTGCACAGAACCTTGTGATCTACAAAGCCTAAAATCCTTCCTCCCCAGTATTCTGCACAATCAGTCCATCAACTTTTCATGTATCACAGGTAGTATTTCTATGCAGCTCCCCCTGCTATGGGAGCAGGTGTCTACCTTTATTCAGCTCTGCATCTCCAGCTGCTGGCCCACAGTGGCACTTAGTATGCAAGTATTTCATACATGTCAGATTACTGATGCCATATTTCTGAGGCTGGGACAGTTTGTCAAATACTCACGAGTGGCCCTCCTGCTGCCCAGTATTCCCTTGCTAGGAAGGGAAGTTGCTCGTTGCTAGTTGTGGTGATTTGATTCAGGTGTCCCCCATAAACCTGGACATTCTGAATGAACAGTTCTCAGCTGATGGAGATTTGGGCTTATGGGTATTATAGCTAGTGTCCCCTTGCCAGTGTTTGGCATACTCTCCTGTTGGTATTGTCCACCTTGTGTTGGCCAGGGTGTGGTGTCCACCCTCTGTGCATACCATCATTTTCCCCTGCTATCATAGAGCTTTCCCTCGAGTTTGTAAGCCAAAATAAACTGTTCTTGGTCGGGTGATTTCTGCCATCAATGTATACCTGACTGCAACATTAGTCTTTTGGTGACATTTTGGAATTCTGAAACTAAAACTAATTTACCTACTGCTTTCTTTCTTTCTGTTTTTTAAAAGTTCTGTTTTCTTCTGAGATTTATGAAGCAATTACTATTTGTTAGCCTGTACACCATTTTCACCCAAAATTTGGCATCACATCGATATTACTCTCTTCTAGGTTAATGATTAATTGATTTTTAAAGGGAACAAACTGAGGCCATTGTTATAGTTTTTGCCTTTGGTAAGATACAAAAAAAGGAATGTGTGGTATTGCCAGCAGAGCTTTAGTTTGTAAACTAGAAACCTTGAGACTTCTGTGATCTTCGATGTGGAGCTATGCGACCCCATAATTTGTAGGGAGAACATACTAGAATCCTTACTTTAGTTTTCTTCTAAAAAATATGGAAGACTTAGAAACTAAGGTTTGAATCTAATCTGTTGTGTTTACTCCTTTGGGTCTTGTTCACAAACAGTACTGAAGACTTCTGAGGAAGGCAGGAGAGCATCACTGGAGGGTGGGGTTCTAGGAGCCCCTCACATTATTTGCTCTTGACAATTGAAAAAATGTTTTTATTTTTATTTACATATAAGAGAGAGAGAGAGAGAGAGAGAGAGAGAGAGAGAGAGAGAATGGGTGCAACAGGGCCTTCAGCCACTGCAAATGAACTCCAGTCGCATGCGCCACCTTGTGCATCTGGCTTATATGGGTCCTGGGGCATTGAACCGAGGTCCTTTGGCTTTGCAGGCAAGTGCCTTAAAAACTAAGCTATCTCTCCAGCCTTTGGCATTTTTCTATTAACTGTGCTTTATGTAAGTCCAGTGAAACTGATTTATGGATTAGATCATGCATTTGTAATCAAAATCATCCTTATAAGATGAGCATGTAGGTTAAAATGATTCCTGAAAAATAAGCATTAGAACACTTGACAATACAAACACTAGAGACAGACAAGAATAGAAGAACTGGGTGCTGTGGCACATGTCTGAAATACCTGCACTTGGAAGGCAGGTGGGGACAGGAAGATCATGAGTTCAAGGCCAGCCTAGCGAGACTGTCAAAACTAAACAAAATGATGAATAGGGCAAAGCTGGTACTCTCTTCTTTGACCAAACTATGCCAGTCATGATTAGAGATAAAAGCAGTGATCTTTTTCAAGTTATAAAAATGGGCTGAGACAATAAAATTTAGTCAATATGGTATATTGGCTTATATTTACTAAATTCTCACACTAACTCCATATTAAAATATTGTGCATTAGGCTGGGCATGGTGGTGCACGCCTTTAATCCCAGCACTCGGGAGGCAGAGGTAGGAGAATCGCTGTGAGTTCAAGGCCAGCCTGAGATTACGTAGTATATTCCAGGTCAGCCTGGGCTAGAGTGAGACCCTACTTCAAAAAACAAAACAAAACAAAACAAAAATATTGTGCATTTATGACATATATATTATATGTGACAATCTTTAAAACTAAGTAAAAATAAGTGGACTCTCATATACCTATGAATTGCCACATCACAAAGATACCAAATAATTTAAAACATAATGAGGCATATCTATAAGAATAACACTAATTTTTATTTTATTTTATTTATTTGAGAGAGAGAAAGAAGCAGACACACAGAGAGAGACAAAGAGAGAATATGGGTACATTAGGCTCCTTCAGCCACTACAAACAAACTCCAAACGCATGTGCCATCTTGTGCATCTGGATTATGTAGGACCTGAGGAATCAAACCTGGGTCCTTTGGCTTTGCAGGCAAGTGTCTAAATCACTAAGCTGTCTCTCCAGCTTGGTACTAATTATTAATATTTTTAAAAAGAGCAACAGTAATAAGTCAAATAATTATGAAGTGCATTATTTCTATTTTAGCCTTTATATTTTTCTAGTTTAAAGATTTCATAATTTTATTTTTAATTTATTAGTTTTCTTTTCAACAAATACAGGCAGTTTGGTACCATTGTTTAGGCTCATCCATGACCTACTCCCTCCCAATGGCCCCGCCTTGTTGATGTAAATGGGTCGTGCATTGTGGAGTTAGCCCACAGTTATTGGTATAATAAATGTCTCTGCATATCATGACCCAACATGTGACTCTGACATTCTTTCCGCCCCCTCTCCCGCAATTTTCTACTACTATAGAAATAAATGTTCAACACTCACAATCTTACAAGTCAAGCACTTGTTTTCAGGAATGTGCCCTACAACTTCACTGATAGGGGAATATTTAAAGTCATTGACCTAACTAGACAAATTCATGCCAGAAATAGAAGCACAGATTACAGGAAGAGATGTTCCTTTTTCCCATTTACTTTTCCTTTTACAAAATATTTCTTTAATCTGGTTGTAAATGATTTTTTTTTTCATTATGAAAGAGGATGTGATGTTTAGGAAAGCGAGGTAAATCTCAAGAAAAGAATGGTCTATGAAAACCTCATTGTCTGCATCCTCTGTGTGAGAGAAACCTTCATTTCCCCTTTTCATATCCTGTTCAGTTTTTTTTTTTTCCTATTAGGATTTGTGACCTTTTTTTCCTCCTTTGGAACTAGTTATTGTTGGCCTCCTTGTTACAACAGTAGCCTCCAACTGTGAGAGACATCTTTCTTTTCTCTTTTTTCCTTCATCCTACTCCCTTGCCATCTTGCCCTCTCCCACTGTTTTCTTTTCCTTGCGACAGAGTCTCTGTCTAAAGCCCTGGGCTGGCCTGTCATTTGCCGTCCTCTCTCCTCTGCCTTCCAAGTGTGCCACTGTGCTCATCAGTGTCTCCTTTACTGCCACAACCTCCGGTGCTAAATGCGAGGTGTGGTCCAGATGGGATGAGCCCAGTGCATTGATGGCATGAATCTCCGAAACTGGAGAGAAAGGTAAGGGGGCCATGTCACAGCTGATCTGTCATTCCCTCCAAGATCACAATAAACCACCAAGAAGGTGACCTAGACCTGGACAGGAGAGGATTTTTTTTTTTTTTTGAGGATTCTCTTATATAGTCAACATTGTTGGTTTATATCACATTGTGCATCATTTGCTTTTGGGGAATTATTGTCAGCCTTCTAGAGCTTGTGTTTCCCAGTTATTCTTTAAATGCATGGAGATTTATAGCATGTCTATCATGTTGGCATGGTTTAAAGTCTTCAGTACCATATTAATTTGATGGGTATTGCCTTTTTTAGGGTCACATGATCGGTAAGGCAGTCAGAAGCTGTAACGATATGACATTATAGCTACACTGTATCAGTTAATATGGTCTGGATGGCTTCAATTCAGTATCTTGATTTTTTCTTTTCTGTGGTGATTCTAGGGTTGATCCCACAGATAATGCCTTAGTATATTCCATTCAGTTCATTTTGATTTGTTAGGATTCTAGTTCAGTTTACTTCAGTTCATTTCTGGATGTGCTCAATACTGGGGATCAAATGAACTGTTTGCATTTTAATTTCCTTATGGGACCTACATGTGCTAGGCATTGCTAGATGGCGGCTATGCAAGAGTGAATTAGGCAGCATCTTTGTCAAAAAAAGTCCACAGAACAGCAGCCACAGACCCCTGGGGTGTGAGAAATGATGGAAAGGGACACTCCAGTGCACCATGGGAACACAGAGAAAGGAGTAGTGTAGGTGCTGGGCAATCCTGATGACTACAGAGCTCAGTCTCTGGAGGGAGAAAAGGCATTTGTGGACATAGTCAAGAAATATAGCAAGCAATGATCCAGTGACATATGGACCAGAGAGAAGGAACAGCTAAAAGCACGGGGCTAGCATATCTGGGGAAATTTATGGAAGAAGTAAGAAAGTTTTTGTCTCTATTTTTTTTTTTTTGTCAAACTAAACAAAGGAAGGGCAGAAAAAAGACAAGATGATACAAAACTCTTTAGTTCATACCTCTGAGGCATGACTTCTGAAATGATTAAAAGTAAATTAAAACTGCCCAGAATCTCACTGCTGCCTGTGATCATCTTCCCACTGGGAAGTCACTGCTCACTGTTCCAGACCTGCTCCTCTTCTATTATATTAACTTGTAAACAACACCCTCCTGTTGTTTTGTTTTGTCTTGCCATCATTGAAAAGAACACAGATTCCTTCTGCTCATTACTGTCCAGAAGAAATAAGCAACATCGTGGAAAGCTGAATGAAGAGCAGTTGTGTTTTGCTCATTAGGGCACTTGCTGTTGATGAGGGCTCTGGAACTTGCATGTGTTGGCATTTGCAGGCACAGTTGGACACCATGGCTTTGTCAAAATACCCTATAGGGATATTCACTGTGAGTCAACTGATGACCATTTTGTAGCTCCAAAGCATCTATTACCTTCTGAGGTTGAGGTTTCCAGGTTTAGAGATTAGGGCCAATTGAAATGACAGTGGGCATGACCTAGACTTCCAGACAGTGGGATGTGATGGGTAGGTGTGTGTGTAGCTCGTGTGGTGCACGAACATGGGATGTACCTATGTGTGTGGTATATGTACATGTGTGTGCAGATGTGTATGTCTCATGGACATGAATGCAAAGACCAGAGGGGAACATTGGTCATCTTTCCCTAGCACACTTTGGCCTTAAACTGAGTTTCCCAGAGAACCTGGAACTGCTATTTTTCAGTCAGACTAGTTGGCCAGGAAGGCCCAGCTATCCTCCTGTTTCTGTTCCTGTCAGCATGGGATTACAACATGTACTGGCATTCAAATTCAGGTCCTCATGCTTTGGGAGTAAATGCTCTGATGGGCTGGGTGATCTCCCTAGCCCCTCATTCTAAAGATAAGAAAAACAACCACTATTTGTGGGGGTAGACTTGCTTTAAAAGATTTATTTTTTCATGTATTGATGTTAACTAAAAGTTTAATTCTCACATAGAATTAAAATGTTTTGGTAGCAATTTAACAGATTGTACTCCTAACCTATTACAGCTGGATAGGATGGAGACCTTAACTCACAACTCTTGATGAGGTTGATGCTGGCTTTTGCTTAGCAGTTAAAATGGAACAAGTTTGGATCTCCATTGCTTACTCTCATTGAGTCCAGTTCAGATCTTTACAGTTCTTAAGCACAAAATTTACAAGTGAGTTCAATTCCTTCCCCATATATTTTCAGGCAGTTACTGTGCTTGCTCTAAGTCTCTTGCAGCCTGCACATCTCAAGGCTCCATGAACCATTTCTTAACTGAAGCTGTAGCTGCCCTCTGCATGACCCCGATTTCCCGCTGGGTTAGATTCAGAAAGTTAATGTCCCTCTTGTTAAATGTGTTACCAGAAATGTGTGCAACATTCCAGGCCCCTCAGTATAGAGCAAGGAGCTCTTTGTTGGAGTCTCATCCTTGAAATGAATAATCATAGTTGATAAAAAAGATTCTGCTATAGTTTTACATTTCAGGTTAAATCATTTTGAAATGTAAACACAAAGCTAGACAGGCAATGTCAAGAACCACTGTGTACCAAGAGCAAACAGAAATAAAAAGAAATGACTTTATTCTCACTAACCCACACAAGATAAAAAAAATCTGTACCCCCTCATCCCCCCACCCTGCGCAAGTAGGGTCTCACTCCAGCCCAGGCTGACCTGGCATTCACTTTGTAGTCCCAGACTATCCTCAAACTCACAGTGATACTCTTACCTCTGCCTCCCGAGTGCTGGGATTAAAGGTGTGTGCCACCATACCTGGCAACTTCCATTTTTAATATATTGCTTATAAACAAATATTAAGTCTTTGCAGCTTTAGTAACTAGTTCTGTTGGAATTTCAAGTGATAATTGTAAGAATCAAAATCTATATATACAGTAGCAGTTGGGGGCAAGTTTCAAAGATACTTCTGTATAATTTGGCTTAAGAATAGTACCTGTATTAACTTATATAATATTTTAATTGCATTGTATTGAACACTGGTATAAAAATACTAATGACATCTTCATTTTTTAAAAAGGGGCCCTATTGTGAGGAATTTTTCATTTGAGGATCAGGCAGAAATGGCCCTTGTAGTTTGTATTTATACTTACCTTCACATGATATTTTGACCTAGAGTCTGCAGTATAGTCGTCAGGTTTATAGCTTCACAGAGAAGGTTTCTGTAGCAATTGGTTTAACCTTTGGTCAGGCTGGCTAGTTGTTGGAGGGAGGCACAAGTTCAGGATTGCCAATATGGGCAAATTTAGCAACCAGCCAAAGAGTCCGTCAGAAGGGAATGGGGCATCATTTTGGTGTAGAGCTAATGCACAATGATTTCTCACAGTCTATTCATGGATTCTTACTAAATATTTTAACCAAGCTGTTTAAAAAAAATTAGCAATTTGTACAGTTCATTTAAGGTGAAGGCTATAGAAGCCAGACATAATTCAACCAGAGTTTTCTCCATTTTTTTGAAATACTAGGATGGGCACAGTCTGAAGACATGGCTAACATAGAAAATGAAATTTCAGCTAGAAGAAAACAAGTCAAAGAGGGTCACAGAGTCTTGAAGGGTGTGTTTATATGGATACTTTTCTTGTGTTTTGGTATTGGTTTTATTTGTGGAGATTTAAGAATCTATAAGAGATTAGTGAAAGTAGAAATCTTGACCACTCAATTAGGCATCAGCAATGAGCAATGACTACTGACTCATTGCATCCAATTAGGTGTTTATTAACTGGGGCACAATTATTAGACAAGACAGTGGGGATTTGCTCTGGGACTAGGCCTTGCCACTTTCAGTCAAGTTAACATAGGAATTGTGAATTCATCTTGTGGTAGCTCATTGGAGAAGGGAAGAGTTGGTCCATCAACCAGGCACTGACTTGATAATTAGGATGGCAAACTTTACTCTTTTCCTATTTATTGACTCATTTAGTGTGTTTGTCTTGGATTTGTTATTATAAAGGAAGCACTTGGAAGAGAACTTTGGTACATTAATAAAATTATTAGCCTAAAGAACTGAGGGTGGAAATAAAATAGTCTTCTGTCTGCACTGATATTAATAAAAATTGCATCTGTACTGACTGTGGACAAATTTTGTTTTCTTGTCAATATTCCCTCAGATACAATCTAAACATTACATTATATTAGATATGACTAGTAATCTGGAGAGGATGTAAACTATGTAAAAGGACTGGTGCTTATATGCAAAAACTAGACTAGTTCACATATGGATCTAGTGTGGAGTGAGGTGGACCTAGAACCAATTCCCAACAAGTGTTGAGGCACAAATGTACTTAGGAAGGGCTGGAGAGATGGCTTAGTGGTTAGCACTTGCCTGTCAAGCCTAAGGACCCTGGTTCGAGGCTTGATTCCCCAGGACCCACGTTAGCCACATGCACAAGGGGGCGCACGCGTCTGGAGTTCGTTTGCAGTGGCTGGAGGCCCTGGCACACTCATTCTTTACCTATCTATCTGCCTCTTTCTCTGTCTGTCGCTCTCAAATAAATAAATAAATAACAAAAAATTAAAAAAAATGTACTTAGGAAATAATGACTGGTCACTCATTGTATTTTTTTTACACAGCATGCTTGGAATTATGGCCAGATAGTGACAGGAGAGGGAAGGAGAATTGTTTGGTTTAGCTTTTGCATGCACTTATGACTGGCATGACTAATGAAAAGACAATTCTTTTTTTTTTTAAATTTTTTATTTATTTATTTGAGAGCGACAGACACAGAGAGAAAGACAGATAGAGGGAGAGAGAGAGAATGGGCGCGCCAGGGCTTCCAGCCTCTACAAACGAACTCCAGACGCGTGCGCCCCCTTGTGCATCTGGCTAACGTGGGACCTGGGGAACCGAGCCTCGAACCGGGATCCTTAGGCTTCACAGGCAAGCGCTTAACCGCTAAGCCATCTCTCTAGCCCGATAAGACAATTCTTTAAAAGCATGCACATACCTCCTGTTCCCACTCACAGCACACAGCTTAATTTTAGATGTTGAATAATACAAGATGCTATTGCCTATCACCATGTTCTACTTTACCCTCTCTATAGCACTTATGTGAAGACTGCACATTAGGAAGGAAATGGCTAGAATGAAGCCAGAAAGAATGGCACGAATGCTCTAAGATCTGTACACTCAGCCTGTGACTCTAGCAGAGAGAGTTTTAAAAAGCAGTGCTGTGAGCCACTTCTATATATTTTTCAATAAGTTTATTGGAATATAATAGACCAACAAATCTGCACTTCTGTCCAGCCCAATGTAACATGGAACCATCACCCCCAAAGGACCGGTGTGTCACTCTGTTAATCCCCTCTCCCCTGCCACACCTAGAATCACTAGCTTGCTGTGTGACCATTTGGCTTGCCTTTGACCACCAGCTCAATGGGATCATGCACGGACACCATGGCTCCTTTTGTTCAGTGTGTCTGACATTCCTACAAGCTGTTGTGTGTATGGATAGTTTGCCTCTTTGCATGGACTGAGGACTATTTCACTGTATGTATACACTGCTTTGTCCATTCAGTGAAGTTGTTTCCAGTTGTTGACTATATTGTGAATGGGACTGCTGGAAACATTGAAAAGAAAAACCAAACAGATATGAAGAAGCCTATTAGATCACAGGCTTTCCTGCAGCCAGACTCTGGTGGGACAGTCAGTTAGCCAGGAAGCATCTCTTCCTTAGAAATAATACTGGTAGTTATATCATGATTTCTACTTAGAAATTCTACCTAATGTTATCTCATTTGTGAACTCAGAGGTGAAGCTGCTTTTAATATCCCAATTTTACGGATGAACAGACTGAGGATGGAAAGGTTAAGGGTTTCAGACTGAGGTCCTGCACTGCCAATGGCTGTTCTTGGTCTGCTGCCCCTGCCATCTCTCCGGAGAGGGTCTGTATATGGCTGAGTTACCACACTACTGGAAGCCACAGAGGCAAGGACAAATACTGGCATTTTCAGATGGGCATTTGTTATTAGGCCTCGCCCTGTAAATAACTGTTAAATCATGCCATAGGCATGACTCTTGGCAAGGTCAGGCCCATATAAAGTATTCTATAAAGTTAAATTCCTGTTGCGAGGCTTTTTAGGTGTTTATATTTTAATGATGTTATTAAAATGAAAGTTCAGACTTGCATAATTCATAAGTCTTCAGTGCCTCTTTTATAAATTTCTGCCACTATTTTTTTGAAAATCACAATAAAATTCTTATCTAAAGCATGGCTCTGTATTTCAGTGAAGAGTGAAACAGTTATTGAGTTATGATGAACCAGAGCTTCACTGTCATATGGTCCGTGAGGCTGTTCACGTACAGTGTTTTCCCTGTGTCAAAGACTGTTAGAAAACTGGGGATATTTTCTATGTAAACATGTTGAACGGTAATCTGGAGTAAAATTAGTTTATAAGAAGGTGGTCTGGTAAAGTCTAGGAATTGTAAACTACTCTGAAAAACGTTCCTTTTCTAAAGTCATGTATTTTTACTTGCAGTGGCTACCACAGCAATGCTGCTGGCTCGAACATTTTAATGGATTTAAATTCTTGCAAATACAGTCGATGACAGTCTAGAAATCTACAAGCTAATGACCTGATTTTCTTTTCTTTTTTACTTTTTTTTTTTGGATACTCTTTGCAATCACACCAGGTTGTCTTTTTAAGCAACCCACTTTTAGGTTTTGAACTTAGGGTAATTGCATCTTACTTTAAAATCTCTCCTTATTTATGCTTGATGAGGCTGTGTAAATGTAGCGTTTTCTTAGCAATAGGAGCCAGTGGTAGAAGCAGCAGCAGCAACTTTAGGAATCTTTTTGAAATGGGGGCTTTCCTTTGTCACCTTTCTATCTTTTGTCAACAGTTACTAGCTCTTTTTAAAAATTTTATTTTCAAATACTTTATTTACTTATTTGCAAACACATAGAGAAAAAGACAGAGAGAGAGAATGAGAATGAATATGATTATGGGCAAACCAGTGCCTCTTGCCACTGCAAAACAACTCAAGATGCATGTGCCACTTTGTGCATCTAGCTTTAAGTGGGTACTGGGGAAATGAACCCAGGCTGGAAGGCTTTGAAAGCAAGTGCCTTTAACCACTGAACCATCTCCCCAGCCTACTATGTAGGAGCTCTTTGTACAGAGATGTTGACTTTAGCAGAGCCTTCCTTCCACTGGTTCCTTGTATTTTAACTGAATCTACAGCTTAGATGTTTAGGAAAAGAGGCACTGGCCTCTTCCATCATCTTTCAAGAGCACATTGTTTTCCTTCTTTGCATCTTTTAAAAAAATATTTTGTTTATTTACTTATTTGTAAGCAGAGAGAGGCAGAAAGTAATACAGACAGTATGGTTGTGCCAGGGCCTCTATCCTCTGCAGATGAACTCCAGATGCATTTGCCACTTTGTGCATCTGGCTTTACGTAGGGGTGGGGGAATTGAATCCAGATTGTTAGGTTTTGTAGGGCAAGTGCCTTAATCACTGAGCAATCTCTCCAGTCCTGCATCTGCTTTGGAATCCTTTGGTGAATAATTATATTCATAAGGGAATTACTGAATATATAATGACATATTTAGGGAAAGAGACACTATATAAATAATAGATAATATATTGATTATTTTTTGTATATGGTATAGCATGTATGGTGAATAGTGTGTAGTGTGTATGTGCATGTGTGGTGTATGCATATATATACACGTATACAGACGCACACACATAGAGGCCGCAGGTGGATATCAGGTGTTTTCCTCTATTGCTTTCCAGCCTTGTTTCCTTGCGACAATCTCTCTCTGAACCTGGAGCTCATTATCTTCTGGTTAACTTATCTATTTCTACCTCAGTGCTGGAGTTACAGAAATGCGCAGCCACACCTAGCTTTTTACATGGGTGCTGGGGACTGAATTTAGGTCTTCATGCTAGTACAGCAATGCTCTACCCATGATCCATTTCCTCAGTCCCACAATGGATGCTTTATACACATTGTTCTGAAAGATCTCATTTGCACATGGAGTAAATGGAACAAAATAGAATAATGAGTGTGATATGATATCATTTTTGTAAAATACACATGTGTGTGTTTAATTGGTAGAGGAAGCAAAGAAAACTTGAAAGTATATGAAATTTTAAGTTGTTTCCTTAAGACAATACCCTTTGAGGAATAGGAAAAGATTACCAAGGCTGATTTGAACACTACATTTCTTGTTTTGCATGTGAAAAGAAGTGATGAGGTTATGACTTATTTTAATTTATACCTTGAGTTTTACTGTTATTTTTAAACTGAAATTCTAGTGACCTGTTTAAACAGTCCTATTTGTGAAAACCTTTCTCTACTTAATTAATCAGCACAGGCAAGTCTTTAATATTATGAACAAATAGCAGTTATCAATAGATAATATGTAATCTTGCATTTCCAATATATGCACTTGACTTCTGGAAGTACATTGTCATTAAGTGAGCATTAGGCTTTTTTTGTATTAATAGGGAAAACTTATTAATTAATTACACTGTCATATTGTTGACTGGCATCAGTCATTTGAATTCTATGAATTTAAGTCAATCCTGTTACTTTAGTTTTAGTTTTGGATAAAGTTTTAAAAAATTTATTTGTTGTTTTTATTTATTTATTTGAGAGTGACAGACAGAGAGAGAAACAGGCAGATATGGAGAGAGAATGGGCATGTCAGGGCCTCCAGCGAATGCAAACGAACTCCAGACACATGCGCCCCCTGGCATGTGTCCCCTGGGTCCTGGGGAATCGAGCCTCAAACCAGGGTCCTTAGGCTTCACAGGCAAGCACTTAACCACTAAGCCATCTCTCCTGCCAGAGGCAGTTTTAACATTCTAGACAATAATGTATTTATTTCATATTTTCAAGTTAAAAGTCATTTTTCTCAGTAAACATTTAAAATTACTTATTTATGGAAGAAAAAGGATTGGAAGCCTGTGAGAATAATGTGCACCAAAAGCAAGGCCATTAGTAGTTGACAAAGGCAACCAGCTGCTGTGGTCTTTTGGCTTCCTTGTCTAAGGAGATGGTCTGGAAGGCAGTGTACAAGCACGACGTGGAGCCACTGCCTTATCTGTTCATGCTGGGCCAGAGATGTGACCAGGGACTTATCCCCTGTCTTTACGTCTTCCCTGGAAAATGCCTTTATGATTGTCATTGAGGAATAACAGCAGTAATGTGTGCATCTCTGCACCACTCTTATCTCTTGAAAATAATGTTACTTATGTTTTTTTTTTTTTTTTTTTTTTTTTTTTTTTTTTTTTTTTTTTTTTTTTTTTAGTACTAAAGCTGGTGGAGAGAAAAAAATAAAGGAAGAATGAAGAAAACTTTCTGGAAATGATAGCTAAGATAACCAATGAAGTTCAAATTTATATTCTCTGGCTTTATTTATTTCTCAGCTGCTGATATAATAAGTGTAGCACTATGTGATGCCAAGGAATTTCATTAAGTGGCAAAAATGAGGTCAAATCGGTTATATGAAGACAAAATAATCAGATGGGGGATTTCTTTTTTTATTTGAGGAAAGCCCAACAACATAGCCTCTTTTAAAAACTTTTTTTTTTAAATGGGAGAGAGCAAGAGCAAGAGAGAAAAAGAAAGAGAGAGAGAGAGAGAGAGAGAGAGAGAGAGAGAGAGAGAGGGAGCGCAAAGTGGTGCCCCAGGGCCTCCAGCCACTGCAACTGAACTCCAGATGCGAGCATGTGCATATGTGACCTTGCGTGCTTGTGTCACCTTGTGCATCTGGCTTACGTGGGACCTGGAGAGTCAAACATAGGTCCTTAGGCTTCACAGGCAAGTGCCTTAACTGCTAAGCCATCTCTCCAGCCTGAGAGTTTTAATATTCATAACTGGCCAATCAGGAAGTGTTATCTGTTTTTTCAGCATATATATAGGGGCCAATCCACGAATGTGAACAGAGTAGAAATGATCCCTGTTCTCAAAGTAGCTCACTACTTTGTGACAAGACTGGAGATGAGGGGAAGAGTGATGCACTGATAACTGGGATGAGGAATAAGGGATTGAGGGACCAAGTGCAAGCAGTATAATCATTCAGGAGTAGAGATGGCTATAATAGAGTACATGCTTTTTTGTTTGCTGACTTCTGAGGCAGCTGACTTGGAACTCCTGTCCCTTCTTCCTCAGACCCTCTCCCTCTACTCTAAGTACCAGGTATGTGTTGCCATACTTGGTTACAATTTTCAAAGAAAGTTTGATTTTAATGATCCCATTTATTTGAGCACATATTTCAGGGTTTGGGATTCAAAACATTGTATTGTTTTGGTCACTTGGATATTGTTGGCACTGCTATCAATAATCTCATAGTTTAATGAAAGGACAGAAACATTGCACAGATTATATATTTTTCATATTTTTATTAGGGAAACCTGCTAACCAAACATATGCAGTATAATTTAAAAACATGAATATTAGGAGCTCTACTTGTATTAACCCAATTGCTTATTAGAAATAACATTCCTCCCTATTACCTTTCTGTGTCCTGGGTGAGAGGGGATGGAAATGGTTAAGGGACAGATTAAAAAAACAGCTGTCAGGGCTTAGATAGTGAGGTGTGCAGCTGTGGGGAGGTCGTTTCTACGAGAAAATGTAAAGATTTAGAGATGTCACCTTTTAAGTCTATCACACAGCACACTCAACCATTGCTTTCTGCCTTCTATGTCTGTCTATCTCAGCTCTTACAGCAACTCATTTTTTTGCTACCCAACTATAAGGTCGCAAAGAAAATTTGACAAAGAATTTTTGAGTAGAAAGATATTTTTTGAGATCATCTTGAATGGTCCTTCCTTTTATCTATTCTCTTTGAAACATCAAGGTCCCTAGTATTGTGAGGTGCAGAGAACAGGTAGGTATTCCTCTTGCAATGCCTTTCATGATTTTCAGACTTTAATTATGTCTCTGTTTTGGGTTCCTTTTCCAGACTACAAAGTCCCAGTCTTCTGAGACTGTCCTCACACACCATGCCCTCAATCCCTATATTTAGGCTGCCTTCATTTGGCAGCAGGCCGTTTAACACTGCCCTCTGTTTTCAGTTGGGCAACCATGACTGTGTGGGCTCCACATGTGCAGGGGCTCTATGCTTGGACAAAGCTGTGACATTTCCCCATTTTATATTTGTAAAACCTTCTGGTATGACACCTGTCTTACATCGGGCAACAGCATACTTGGTGTGGTACTTTGAATGGATGTCCCTCAATAGATTCAGTTTTATTACAGGTTCTTAGATCTCCAGCGGCCTGGCTAGAGGAGATATCACAGGGGGTGGATCCTAAGGTGTGGGGATCGATTTGGAATTCCAGCCTAAAGATAGGCCACGTGCTTGAGCTCTGCCTGGGGTTCCCGGAGTATGCTTGCTTTTGGTTGTGGTTGCTTTTTCTCTCTATGTGTGGGCCAGTGAAAAGGGGGCCAGCTTCTTCTGCCATTATGGAACTTCGCCTGGATCTGTAAGCTTCAATAAATTCCCTTCCTCCTAATACTGTGTCTGGTCTGGAGGTTCATCCCAGCATCTGAAGCTGACTACAACACTTGGTGAATGTCTTTGGTGGATGGTTCCATGTGATTTCCTGGAAATAATGGACCCTGTGATTCTATATTCTAATTTAATTTGTATTTCCCCTGCCAATGTATTTTTTTTTATAAACTTTTTTTTTTGGTGAGGAATCTTGTACTACTTTTTTTTCACAATGACAAAATACTTGAGATAAATAGCTTTACAAGGCTTATTTTGGTAAATATTTTCAGAAATCCCATTCTATGATTAGTTGGCTCTATTGACTTTGGACCTGGACTAAGGCAGAATATCTCAGCTGCCTGCCTCATGGAAGCCAGTGAGCAAAGAGAAAAGGACCCTAGGCCCCACTAATGTGAGGGCTTTCCCCTAGTGTCCTAACTTGGTGCCACCAGGCCCCACCTCCCAAAGTTTCTGCCATCTCGCAGTAGCACCTCAGGCTGGTGATGAAGGCTTCAGCACCTAGGCCTCTGAGGGACTTGTAAGACCTAGAATATAGTAAAGTTCATTCACATTTTGGGCTAATTGAGGCTTGAAAGCATTTCTCATTCACTCACAGAATTTAGCATTTCAATGGCTAGAAACAGTTATGTTACCTTCAAAACTGGGGGTGTCAAGGAAACTGGTAGAATATTTTAGCACTTGTTCCCACTTCTCCATCTCTGGATTTTGATTACCAATATTTTCTGGCTAAGCTCTACTTTCCTGGTAAGTTACCTTTATTGTTGTTTGCTTTTCATCCAACTTAAAACAAAGCAGAACATTTAAATGTAGGATTTTGATAGCAATTTACAGGGCCAGGAAGCACCTGTCATACTACCTTCCCCTCCTAGTCATACTGCACAATCCTTCCTAAAATAATGGGTAAAACCAAATATTAGATAAAAATTGCCATTGAGCTCTTTCTTCCAAGTGAAAGACACTCAGATTCCTTAAAGGTGGACTTTCCCCCATCATGCCTAGCAATATCTCTTCCCTCTGCCATTGGTGCAGTCAGAAGTTAGTCACTGTTTTGAACTGCACCCCGTGTGTGTGTGCGCACGCACAAAGAACCAATCATTAAAATAGTATTCCAGTTTATACCCAAGGCAGAAATTGAGAAGCATGGAAATAATCTATTAGTACCCCATGTCTGTTCTGATGGGCTCATTGATCCTATTTTTGCTGTGTAAGTGACTATGAAACCAAGCAAGCCATTTATATTAGTGGCTGCCATGATGGAATCTCGTTTGGGCATAAAGCGTGTTCAGAATCAGATGGAAGCTTTAGACATCTTTTCGAGCTGTAGCATGCAGTTAGCAACCCGATCTGCAGATTGAAGCTGCTGAGAAGGGCTAAAGACTTAGAAGTCATAATTTATTCATGAAGTCTGAACACAGTCTATTTGGGTTGACATCCAAGCTCTGCCAAATACAAATGGTCTGACCTTGGGCAAGTTGTTTACCTCATTGTGGTTTTGTTCCATCATTTGAAGAGTATTAAAAATAGTCTGCACCTCATAAGGCTATAATGGGGATTAAATCGGTTAACATATGTAGAGCATTAGAACAGAGTCTGCCTGGCATTGTGCTGTGCAAGTGTCTACTGTCATTTTTGCCCATGTACCTCAGGGCTGGCACGGTGCCTGGCACAGAGTGGAAGCTCACATGGTGTGTGGTGAGTGGCTGGGATGTACCTGATGGCTAAAGGCTTCCTTAGGAGCTTTGTCCTTATTGTTCTGAACAAGTACATTTCAGCCTGTCACTCTTGATTTTCCGTCTAGTCCCAGAGCCCATGGATCTGTTCTTTCCATTTCCTTACAATGACTGACCTTCAGGCATGCCATTTTTGTCCATTCTGCTGCACTAGTAACTGTGCCTGGGTCTCAACTTGCATTGGCCTTGGCTATTACTCTTTTTAATACTTTAATTTCTAGAACCATCTAAGTTTCAAGAATTGTCATTTCCTACTTAGCGCAATCTATTCTCATCTTAGGGCTTCATATTATTTTTATCAATGTTATAATTAAGCATTTTGAAATATCCCAGAATTAATTTTATATTGTAACATTCAAGTCTAAAATTATGATGAAGCTTCTGACATCACTGCCAACTTATTATGCATATTCCTACCCCATTAGCTCACTAAGATGCCAGTTTATTTGCATATTATTGCTTGACCCTGATATCATGGCCAATTAATTTGCATATCCCTATCTAATTGGCTTAAATAAGATTCTGTCATTTTATTTATTGGCCCAGCTCCCAGACTAGTGGCTTTTAGTTTAAATCAATTGAATTTGGAGCAGTTTTCTTTGTTACACTTTCAGCCCCAACAGAAGGACAAATAGGGAGGTAAGGAGGGGTACTGGGAAATGGACTCCAGAATGTGCAAAGGAAACATCTCCTATTGTCTCCTCTTCCAGTGGAAAAATTTTAAAAAGCCACTAGTTTAGATGTGAGAATAAGGTATCTTTTTAGGGAAGAGGATACTGGACAGCTACAAGAAATGGAGCTTTTTGAGAAAATTGTAGTATTGAGGCAAAGGATGTACCTTTTCTATATCACTGACAACAAAATTCTCACTTGGGACTTGGTTGATCTTGACCTCAGTTAAAATTATGATATAGTATTTAAGCTTCTAAAGTGTAATTTTAGCACTTAACATGCATTAAGAATGTGGAGGATGTTTTGAATTCTAGATGAGAACTGTAGCTGGATTTGAAGTGGTTTTCAAAAATTTAAATTTTATCATGTCTTTTGGTGATTCTAATGAAAGTAAGTAAGTAACATTTTGGTAACTTTTGTATGAAGGATCTCTCTCTCTCTACTGATTCATGGTTTCTAGACAAGTGCCTTAACCACTGAGCCATCTCTCCATCCCCAGATTCACGGTTTCTAAGTAGAATTTAGTGGCTATCTGGGATTGGGAGAGTCATTCTTTCCTAAATTCTACTTACTGTCTAAATGTAGCTATATTTCTCAAATTTTATGACTAAAATGCTAACAGTAGACTGAGAAAAAATTCATTTATGAGGAATTAAAAAAAATGTATCCGATAGAAAAGTGTGTGTGTGTAGCTCAGTAGGGAACAGGATATATCTTACTGGCCAAGATTTCAATTCACATGCTGTAGTCTGACATACTCTTTTTGCTACCCACACTCACAGTTTTCCCCCCTATCATCTTCCTCAAGTAGCTTCCATCTTTTATGAATCACAAGTCCTATTGAGAGGTCTCCTCCTATAGCTATATTCCTCCCTCCCTTTCTGTCTCTCTCTCACTTTCCCTCACTTGTTTCCTAGTTTTTCTTTCCCTTTCCTTCTATGAGCCAAGGTCTCATATCTGGCCCAGGCTGATGTAAAAGCTTGGGATCCTTGTAAATGTGGGATCATGGAGCCCTAGCTACTATTTGCTTGTCAAAGTACTGATTTCTTACTGATAAGGCAGGGCTGGGGATGATCAGAAAGAAGACAGAACATCACAGGGAAAAGAAAGAGAGAGAGACTGAGGGAGAAAGAGAAAAAAGAAGGAGGCGGGAAAGAGGACGGGGAGGAAGAGGAGGAGGAAAGAGAACACTTAACCCACACTTTCCTTAGCTGCCATTGTTTCTTTTTCCTTGAGGTATCTGACCTGATCCCTCTTCACAGTCACTAGAATAGCTCCTTGATGTGCAGTAGTCTGTTGGTGTAGATGATTCTGATACCAATCCTTTGCTTGTGGCTGCTGGCATCGTCTATCCCCATACTGGACATGCTTCACCTCCACCCCACCAAATTTAGATGAGTGCAAGCCATAACAAGAGGGCAGAACTACAATCTTTTTGTACTTGTTAATTTGGACATGGTTTCTAGCAGTATAAACATTTAGGAAAAAAAAAATCCATAAAGGGTGATCTGCTAATTTCAGGGAGTAAGGGAAGTAGAGCAGGTCTATGAGACAACATTCCATTTCTTATTGAGCCAGGAAAAAAGAGAAATTTGCCAGAAGCCACAGTGAAGAGGAAATTAATTTGTGATTCTAGAAGATCTGGCAAGGGATGGTGTTGAAACTAAGTGAGACTGTTAATGGGAATTTACACTTATGAAAACCCCTCCGACACCGGCAGCCAACAACGCCTTGATTTACAACAATCCTCACAGGCTCCAGACTCAGTCTTACATTAAAAATTCATTTCAGCTGGGCGTGGTGGTGCACGCCTTTAATCCCAGCACTCGGGAGGCAGAGGTAGGAGGATTGCCGTGAGTTCAAGGCCACCCTGAAAATACAGAGTGAATTCCAGGTCAGCCTGGACTAGCATGAGACCCTACCTCAAAAATAAAAAAAAAAAAATTAAAAAAAAAAGTAATTTCATGTTTCAGCTCCAGACAGAGGAGGCAACTCTCATAAATTGGATCTGGGAATTCAGATTCTCCCTTCTGGAAGTGGTGGTGTGAGGAAAACTCAATGGTATACTGGAAATGATCTGCATTCAGAAGCAGGCTGCCTGAACCTTAGTCTTACAAATCAGGTGACTTTGAATGTTATTAACAAGGGAGTCAATTGTAAGTATTGATTTCTCTGGTTTATGTGACACAGGAAATAGTTTTGGCACATTATCTCTAAGTTTCAATACCCTCACTGATAAAATTGAGAAACCTTTGACATAACCTATGATAGTTTGGATATCAAGTGTCTTCCCCAAGATGCTTTTGCATGGAACCATTTTCCCAGTACAAGCAGTGTGCAGAGTGCCACATTTGGAAAGTGATTAGATCATGAGGGATTCTGCTTCCATTAATGAATTAATCCATTCAGATTAATCCAGGATTAATCTGGATTAACTAGAAGATTCATAATGTGGATAGACTACTAAAAGCTTTGTGGAACTTTGGAAAGGGGCCTAACTAGGAGACATGAGGGTAGGTCCTGGAAAGTTCTACCTTCCCCTGACTCCTTTTTAGGTCTATTTCCCATTTGCCTTGAAGTGGGCCCATTTGTCTGCCCAGTGTTCCCTGCCATGATGTACCTCACCACTAAGCTAGAAACAATGCAGACTAGTGGCCATGGGCTGCAGACCTCTGAAATCATGAGTCAAAACACATCATTCCTGTTTTGAATTCTCAACCTCCCCTCCCCCGCCTGGTATCTGTCACACCAACAAAAATCGGAATAAAATACTATTTCATAGGAATGTATCATATAACCATAGAAACCACATGAAAATGAGTTAGAAAAAGGATTTCTAAATTAAAAGTACTCTACAACTAACAATGTGGCTTTTAACATTTAAAAATAATTCTCAGGGGCTGGAGAGATGGCATAGTGGTTAAACGCTTGCCTGTGAAGCCTATGGACCCCGGTTCGAGGCTTGGTTCCCCAGGTCCCACGTTAGCAAGATGCACAAGGGGCGCTCGTGTCTGGAGTTCGTTTGCAGTGACTGGAAGCCCTTGTGCACCCATTCTCTCTCTCACTCTCTATCTGTCTCTTTCTCTCTCTGTCACTCTCAAATAATTAAATAAATAAATAAAAATCTTTAAAAAATTCTCAGATTTAACTTGAAAAATAGAATTTTTAGCCACAATGCACGACCCATTTTCATTAACAAGGAGGGTCTAATGGGAAGGGGTAGATCACAGATGAGCCTAAATAATGGTACCAAACTGCCTGTATTTACTGAAAAGAAAACTAATAAATTAAATTAAAAAAAATTGTGAAAAGAAAAAAATTAAAATTAAAAAAACAGAAGAAAAAAATAGAATTTTTATTTAATCACTTCCATGTTTTTTTTTTTTTTTTTTTGATTTTTCGAGGTAGGGTCTCACTCTAGCCCAGGCTGAGCTGGAATTCACTATGGAGTCTCAGGGTGGCCTCGAACTCATGGCGATCCTCCTACCTCTGCCTCCCGAGTGCTGGGATTAAAGGCGTGCGCCACCACGCCCGGCTCACTTCCATTTTAATTCTTCTTTAAATAACTGTTCTTAAGTGAGAATTTTATTTAATCTGTGATAGCCCAAGCTAAATTTAGTCTTGACATTCCTCATTAAAGCTCTATTCTTTAAAGCCAGGCGTGGTGGCGCATGCCTTTAATTCCAGCACTCAGGAGGCAGAGGTAGGAGGATCGCTGTGAGTTCAAGGCCGCCCTGAGACTACAGAGTTAATTCCAGGTCAGCCTGGACCAGAGTGAGACCATTCCTCGAAAAACAAAACAAACAAACAAAAGCTCTAGTCTTTAAATTGCAAATTTCTGGGATGGCAAAAAAATCCTTTCTACACTAAACCAGTCAACCAACAAACAAATGCACACACAAAAAAATGCCCTTGAGAAAAGTAACTGCTGTGATATCAGTAGGGATGAGAAATGAAGTGGTTACTCTCCGACTTTAGAGTCTGCATAGTACAAATAGGAGTGTTAAAGCTTTGCAATATAGCTCAAAATGGTGAGAGATAATCTCAAGACTTCTCAGCTTTTCCAATACCATTGCTTTCATGAAATGTGGTTGAACAGTTTAGGCTAGTCAGAAAGCTCAGGTTTTTCAGACACAATTGTGAATTCAGAAAATGTAGGGGACAAATCAATAAACTTTGGAAGATAATAATTCTCTTTTGCAATATGGACAAACAGAAAACAGTGAAGGGAGAATTATTCTTAACACAGAGATGTGTGAAGGACAGTGATGATAATACAATACTGGATATTGTTTACCAGGAAATAGACTTGGTTGTCCTCAAATTACCAGGCAGAAAATCTAACTCTAGTCTATTATACTAACTTGCTCCTGAAGCAACTCTTGCAGCCTGTAAGATTCTAGCTTTTCATACAAATAGCTGCATTTAGGTATCCCTTTGGTTGCTCACAATTACATGGGAGCTGAAATATTAAGCATGCAAACAGAGGAATCTACTGCAGAGATCTGAATAGTCTAAGCAGACTTGCCATTGTATGGTATGAGGACTGAGGTTTTCATTTTTTGTTATATGGATACATAATACAGGCAAAATCTTTCAGGTGGATTTTGAATGAACACAGTAGGTTGGAAGAAAATTGATTAATTCTGCCACAGAGTAGTAATAAAATTACTTTAAAAATGTTTCCATTTCTTATTTTCTTCCATGTTTTATTGATTAATTCCCTACATTGTTTGAATTCATTATTGAGTCTACAAAGCTGGAGCCTCCTGATAAGCCTGTACTGATCAGCCACATCTATCAAGCAGCTGAATCTTTCTCACTGAATCAAGTAAGTGGTTACATTATCCAGTCGTTGATTTCATAGTCTACATATGAAACCCAAGATTTGGTAAAGTTCCTCATGAAAACAACCATAGTAACATTTAGTGAGCCCTTAGTTGTGCTCAGCTCTCAGTCATTTCTCATAATTAACCCATTAACAAGGTCCTTCTATTACTTTATAGACAATGCAATTGAGGCTTAAAACAAGTAAATAACTAATTCACTGTCACATGGGGTAGTGGTGTGGTAGAGTGCTTACTGAGCGTTCAGTGCCCAGGACATCAAAACAAACAAGAACTCTCCAAACCATGTCAAAACGCTAATGGTGGCAGAGCTTCGCTTCAACCCTGGCCAGTTAAAAAACAAAACAAAACAACAAAAAACCCAGCCTACTTTGGTTCCAGTTAACAAGCCATTTCTAGTAAATGTAGCTTGGCATTTTAATCACCTGGTATGATCTTATGATCTTACATAATTTGGTCTCTTTGTACATACGTCAGCTTAATTTGAAACAAACAGTCCAAGTACTTAAAGTTGTCTTAATGGTAAGTAGGCTAAACAGATTTGAAATGCAAGACTTGCTTTTCAGGCCATAGCTCCTTTGTAAATAATTCATTATTCATTCAGCAGGCTATGTTCAGCCTGACCAGTCAGTTGAGAGCATTGTGGGAGACATAAATACTGAACAGTCTACTGAGAAAGAAGCAAGGTGGTAGAGGGATGTAAAAGGGCAGCTAGTGGCATTTAAGACAGACACAGATTTGCTCTGCTGGGATCAGAAAAGGCATCTAGGTGCCACCACCTAAAACCTTTTCTTTACCATGCCACCCCATGGCTTGCTTTCTCCACCTCTTTCAGGTTGCTTCCTGGATGCCACTTACTCACAAAGTTTTCTCTGATCACTAAGCTTACTTCTTTGCTTCATTTCTACATAGCATTCATGACATCTCATTGTGCTGTATGGTTTAGTCATTTGTTGGCTTCCTGTTTCTCTCTATATATTAGAAGGCATGCTGCAGGAAGGCAAGGTCTTTGGACTCTTGTCCGCTAATGTGAACCCAGTACTCACAGCATGATGCTTGGCTTAAGGTAGGATCATACTACCTATTTGTTGGGTGGATAGAAGGGATGAAACTTTGGTTGGGCCAAACAAAAAGGTAGGAATTAGCAAACTATTGTTGGAAGAAAGGGAATTCCAGCTGAAGGAAATCACCTAGACAAAGAGAGTGCAGCCATTTGTATGAGCTGCATAGAGAAGAATGAGCTGGTCCACTGACTAAAATCAGACATGGTATAACAGACTCTGAAAGTAGATTATGTGATTAGAGTAATCATGATGTAATTCCACAGGCATCAGAGAGCCCTTCAAATTAGAGCTTGTTAATGATTATAATCATTCCAGGTAATTCAAATGTGGGGGTGGGCCTTGGTGGTATGGGTTTTAAAGCTACTATAATTTTGTTGTTTTTCTTTAGAAAAAAAAGACTATAAAATGAATACTCAATTAGATCTGACCTCTAGTCTTGTCCCTTTCATGTCACAGTGCTGAGTTAGTATAATGGATGGTGGCAGTCATCCCAAATGCTCTTTATTTGCTGAGAGAGCTAGCAGTAAGACATTGTATATGCCTATGACTATAAGACACTCTGATGTGCTAGCCCCAATTTCTTTCCTGAAAATGCCTGCAGCCGGTCTGATGCCATTGAATGAGAAAGGGTGAAGAAGTCAGAGTGAAAAGAGACTGCAAACTGTGAGGAACAATGGGGGTTGAAATGCTATCTGTGATGGTGGGAACTCATTTCTAAGACTTTGAAAGGACCTTGTAAGTAAGAACAAGGGAGAATGTCCTGGAAGATTTACTAGCTTCTTGGTAAAGCTGCTTTGGTCTCTGCCAAAAGATGCAAGATAAATTAACATTGGGTGTATGTGGTGAGGGGATGATTGACATAAAAGTTTGGGATAGGGTGGATATGAGCAGATGAACTACTCCTAACGATATGTGGCCATTTAACCAAAAGAAGGAGAAAGATCAAAGGTGTCTGAAATTACCTGGGGTATGAATTAGTGATCTGTGAGTACACCGTAGGTGTCAAGTTAATAATTTTCTCTGTATATAGTTCAAATATAAGCACATTAAATAGTCCTTATGTATTTTTAGAGGAAACTGTGGTTATTGCTTTACATTTTCTCTTATACTATTAGTAATGAAAGCAAGGCATTGCAAAATAGGATCTAAGTGACACAAAAGAATTAGCTTCTCCATGTAGTCACATTTATTTATAAAGAGAAATAATCTTAGGGTCTAGGAGAATTTGGCTGATGAATTCTTCCATCAGTAAATAGAACTCATCCTTAGCCTTGTTGAGATGTTGGGTTTCAGAAGATGAACCCACCATGCTTCAGTAGTGCGGCTTCTGACGTTCTCAACATCATGCAATGAATGATAAGTAATGTTATTGTAATTCCACAGCTAGAAATGAATGACAATGACAATAGCAATCTGTGATGACCTTCTGACATATCAAGAAAATCCCCCACTCTGTAATGATTTATTAGAACATTAAAAATGTAATTGATTTAATCACAGTTAGTGGGAAAATATTTTCAGCTATGGAAGTGACAAGTCCTTTTGTTGATTTTTTTTTTTTTTTTTTAGTTAGGAGTATACTTTATCTGGTCATGCTTGGGTTGTACAGAACTTTCAATGCAAGTCACCTTTCCTTAGGCCCCTGTCTAAGCTGTAGAATTAAATGCATTACTGTTGGGTTTTATTCCCAAATAGAGATATTTGTATGTATTTGAAATGCTATTTTTTCATAACAACTATGTCAAATTATAAACTGCCTAATAAATATCAGATAAAACAGAACATTATTTTTAATATCAAGGGTGAGTTTTGATTAAAAAACTCCTCTAAGCTATCATCAGTGACAAGCATTGTCTTTCAAAAAAGAAGCAGAAATTTCAGCTTTCAATGACATAGAAATGACAATTGAAACTTGACTATGAAGAAGGAAAATAGAGTTCATCTTTTCTGCCAATTTCAATAAACTGAGAGTGGCTTCCTGGGGCACTGAGTTGGATGAATTTTGAGACTACTTCCAGCTCCGTAGGAAAGAGAACTGTGATCAATTAGGGAGTGGGGAGTCACAGCGTGTGTGCTATGCATTCGGTGTCCATGATAAAACTGCAGTTAGAAGAATCAATAATCAGTGTGGACTCACCAGATAAGCCACCCACATCCATCTTCTTCAGGTTCTTAGCCTCCAGAATGACAACGGTCAGTTTACCAGCAGTCGGAACATAACGGAGGGAGAAGCAGATGTCACCCAGTTTCTCTTGCTATGAAAGCCAATACAAAGGTATTAGTAAGATTTGAATAAAGGTGAATACTTTATAATATACACTAGTTTCATCAAGAAATTATGGCAATTTGTATTTAATTTTTTATATATTTGAAGAGAGAGAGAGAATATGGGCATGCCAGGGCTTTCAGCTATTGTAAACAAACTCCAGAAGCATGTGCCACCTGTGCATCTGGTTTAAATGGGTCCTGGGGAATTGAACCTGGGTCTGTTGGCTTTGTAGACATGTACCTTAATTGCTAAGCCATCTCCAGCCCCTGGATAATTGTTTTTGTTAGAATCAGCCCACCTCAATTTTTGTCTTTTCCCATTTTAAATAGGATTATGTATAATAGTCTATATCTAAGGTTTTAGGGAAATAGACTTACTTTTTTTTTTTTTTTGGTTTTTCGAGGTACAGTCGTCTCACTCTAGTTCAGGCTGACCTGGAATTCATGAGGAAGTCTCAGGGTGGCCTTGAACTCATGGCAATTCTCCTATCTCTGCTTCCCGAATGCTGGGATTAAAGACATGTTGTACCACACCTGGCTAGATTTACATTTTTATCCTGCTAAATTCTACTTATTGATGAAAAATTCTGAATTTATGATAGCTCAAATGGACTCAAGTATAACTTTTTGTACTTTTAGTCTGATTTACTTTAAATGAAGTCTGACTTACCCAAATATTTGTAAAAATCAAAATAGCAGGCTGGACAATTAAAACATACACTGCTGAGTGCCTCATAGTTCCTTATGCTATTTCTTTAGTATCATATTTTTATGTCCAAAGTCCATTCATGAATTCTGTAATGTGGTAGTTTTGAGCAATTAAGCCAGAGTATAAAATGATGATAGTTCATAAAATTTGTCTCTTCCAGAAAGGATTCCTGCCAACTGTCCTGTCTTAACTGAGAGTCTAGGATTAAATACTATTTTGTAGGATTGCTAGCAAATAAGCGTGTTGTTAGCATGAGTACAATTTGTTCTCATGTGTGCATGTGTATGTGTGTATAAATATGTGTGTGTTTGAGAGAGGAAGGGGGGAATAGATAGAGGGAGGGAAGGATAAAAAAGAAGAAAAAGGAGGAAGAGGAAGAGAACATGAAGAAGGGAGAGGAAGAGAAGGAAGATGAGAAAGAGGAGGAGGAGAGCCACTGTTGCATGGCCTATCTGACCTAGGGAATTAGGGATCTGGCAAATCAAAGTTAGTTTCTTAGTTTTGCTTCACAAAATGCAAATTTGGATTCTTTTTTAAAAATTTTAATTTATTTATTTGCAAGGAGAGAGAGAGAGGAGAGAGAGAAACAGACACAGAGAGAATGGGCGTGCCAGGGCCTCTAACACTGCAAATGAACTCCTGATAAATGTGCCCCTTGTGCATTTCACTTATGTGGGTCCTGGGGAATTGAACCTGAATCCTTTAGCTTCATAGGCAAATACCTTAACCACTAATCCATATCTCTAGCACCAAATTTGGATTCTAAAGAGGACAATGTTTGTGACAAGCTTCTGCAAATAGTCCTTTAACATACGAATGAGGTACAGAAACTCATCTAAAACTTCTGGAATACTCTTTTGACTGTATTTGCCCTAATTGGTAGCTTGGCATATGTGCTTAAGCAGCGAGACACTCCAATGTGGAAATAACTATCTAGATGTAAGTTAGCAGTGTAAGGAAAGGTAACTCCCTTTTGAGGAGCACTCATTATATCATTCTTTCAAAAAAGAAAGGGTAGAATTGATGTATAGGTGAGTTGCAAAGAGGGAGGGTCGGCAAGAGCACTACTGGGTCTCTCTCTGTAAGTAATGCCTCTATTGGAAAGAACATCACATACATTTATGGCCCAACTCCATCATTTTTTTTTCTTTGAGATAAGATCTCACTTTAACTCAGACTGACCTGGAATTCATTATGTAGTCTCAGTCTGGCCTTTACCTTGACCTTGCAGCAATCCTCCTACCTCAGCCTCCCGAGTACTGGGATTAAAGGCCTGTGCCACCACACCTAATCTAATGTTATCATTTCTGTAGTCCCCCTATAGCATCTTGTCACACTCCCTTATGTTACTAAGAACTTTGTTTTTGTAATATTGTGCACATGTCTAAATTCTTCCACATGACTGTGTCCTCCTTGAAGGCAGGATCCTTGCCTCGTTATTGCCTTTCTCATCTTTGCAAACTGTAAATAATTGGACACTTTATATAACATCCTGCTTGGAGTTACAGAGGCCATGGCTCCTTCTATTACTACTGCTAATCCAGAATTTCTTGCAATGAGTCAGTCTCCTTATGTGCCTATTCACCCCTAGCAGCTAATTTGCACATCAGAAGAGTTAGTGGAATACATTACTCTTCACAGTCTCTGAAAACATAGAGTGGGAGTTAGTATCATGGAAATTAATGCAAAATATGGACAAATTTTTCTGAACCTTATGAGTCAAGAGAAATGTAAATTAACAAAATTTCTGTTAAGAATGCTCATAAGAAGAGCACTGTTTGTTCTCCATGATCTCTTTGGGAAGCTCGTTGTGCTCAGGGCCAGGCCACGTCACCATTCCTCAGGCAGGCCAAAGGTGACCAAGCTGTCCTACATCCCAAGTCCCCCCCATGGTGAGTAATTTAGGGTGCTAAAGTAATCACTTCCTTAAATACTCATTTCTTTTTTCCTTTTAAACATTTTCCCTCTATATCATAACTTCAAAATTTTAGGGGACTCCACATATCACAATTGATTTAAACCAAGAGACCTCACACCATTCTCTTTCCCTCCAGGATCATTTCATTTTTAAGTGTTAAGCCATACAAAGAACTTTAAAGATCCTATAGAATATTCAGCTTCAAAAGCAAGCTTAAACCCCTGGTTCATGAAGAGGAAACATGTGAGGGTACCTGTGATTTTGAATTTATGGGACAGAGAAGACTGAGTATTTAAAACAAAATGGAGTTGGATATTTTGGGAAAAAATAAACATGGTGAAATGCTTATTTGGGAGCTGGAGAGATGGCTTAGTGGTTAAGGCATTTGCTTGCAAAGCCAAAGGACCCCATTTCAATTCTCCAGGATGCTTGTAAGCCAGGGGGTGCATGTGTCTGGAGTTCGTTTGCAGTAGCTGGAGGCCCTGGTGTTTGACTTTAAACATTTGCCTCTCCAATGTTCTAAAACCAAAAGTTTTCTAAATTATAACAAAAGGTTTCTCTGAGTTAATGGTGGTTGCAACAAAGTGTTTCTTCTAACAAAAGAAGACCCCTGTGTGGTTTGAATATGAAGTACTCTCTGACATTCATGCATTAAAGATTTGATCCTGCTGGTGGATCCAGCCATGGAGAGGTGGATGGATCATGAGGGCTCTGACCTACACAATAGGTCCATCTATTGATGGCTTCATAATTTGATGGCATTATTAAACAGTGGTAGGAGCTAGAAATAGGGCTTGGTTGGAAGAAGTAGGTCACTGAGGGGATTGTCTTTCATCCCCTCCTCTCTCTCTGCATTTTGTCCTCCGTGGGGTAAGCAAACTTCTCTGCCATGTGCTCCTGCCACCACGATGCTCTGCCTTACTCCAGCTTAAAATTAGTGGAGCTGGTGCACTATGGACTGAAGACTTTGAAACTGTGAGCTGAACTAAATCCTTCCTCTTTTAAATTTAATTTTTATTTTCTGGTATTTTGTCACAGCAATGACAAGTGACTAATGCCTAAGTCTCATCTCATCTTATAGATTATTCACAATTATGTCTAATTTTTGCTACACAACCTGTGAAGTAGTTCTGTTATGTCCATTTTATAAGGAAAGATGAGTCAGGGTTATAGAGGTTATGTAAGTAGTCTCAGTGATACAATGTCATTTTTTAAACTACCACACACCCATGTGAGATGATATTAGCCATTAGTCCAATTGACAATCTACTTGGATAGTTCACAGACACTTCCAATTCATTATGTCTGTAAGTTGTGGTTCAACACAAGTCCTTTTCTTAACTATTCTCCTTTCTGTTTCTAGTGGCCAACTCCATCTCTGTTTTCCTTTATTCCTTTAATGAGTCCTGACATCGTTCCTTTCTGTAAATGTATATCACATTGTATTGTTTTCAACAGCATTATGTCCTTGATCTTAACCGCCTTAACCTCTAGTATGCCATTTGCCATCACCCCAACTAACATCACCTTCCTCCCCCTACACCATGATCATGACCACCACCACCTTCCTCACCTGCACCTTATGCTCACCATTAGTCCCACCATGTTTGAGATCTCAAGCACTAACCATGTTTGTCATATTTTTTTAGATGAAAAGACCCTTTAGATTTTCTGAAATTCAACACAGGATGCATACAAATACCAAGCTAATGTTTGAAAGGTTCAATCTCTTCTTCACTTTTAATCTCTGTACTTTTCCTCTTCTCTAACTCTCTAAGTCTTTTCCTTCCAATTTATTGCTCTCTAAATGTTCAGAATACATTATGAATATGACTCCCTCTCCAAATTTACAAACATGTCACCCTGAAACATTTGCTCAAGACTTCCAGGAGAATCTCTCAACCACAGGTAAACCATGATTATTGCAACCTTACATCCATGTTAGCATTCAGGGTACTCTCTGGAACAGCCTTCTAATAGGTCCTTCGCATGCATCCTTGTTCCTTTCCCATCTTTTCCTCATGGCAAATGTAATGAAGCTTTTAAATAAGAATGTGATCATGGGACAATTTTTGTCAAAGGACTTGAACTTCTTTCCATTTCACTTAGGATGCCATTTGTTCTTTAGAGTATAAGGCCTTATATGATTGGACATGTCCATCTCCTAATTTATTTTAACCTCATTTCCTTTCCTCAAACATTTGACATGTACTTCCTCAATGGGGACTTTTTAAAGTTATTTAAAGATTTTTAATATATTTATTTGCAAGGGTGGGAGAGAGAGAAAGGAGGAGAATGGGCATGGCAGGGCCTTTAGCTATTGAAAATGAACTCTGGATGCTTATGCCACTTTTTGCATCTGGTTTTACATGGGTGCTGGTAAATTGAACCTGGATCATTAGGCTTTGCAGGCAAGTATCCTAACAGCTGAGCCATCTCTCAGCTCTCAATAGGGACTTTTTTACTTACTCCTCATCCTGCTCTTCTCTCAGATATCGTTATGAGTCATTCCACTGGTTGCTTCAACTTTCTGGTCCTGTGCGACCTCCTTGGGGAGCTAGTCTATGGAAACCCATCTTGCATTAGTCTGAGACATTCCACCTATCTTCTTGTGCTGCTTCTTTTATGTCTTAGCATGTGTCTTCCCTTGACATTCTGTGATGCTTCTTTAGTGTTCCTCCACTAGAACCGCAGGGCCATAAGAGAAGGAAAGTGTGTTCCCACTGGTGTGCTCTTGACATTAGAATCATGTCTTATGAAGAGCTGTCTATAGGCCTGTTGAATGGATTTGCACATCTCCTGCAATTGAATGTGGTCAGATTGGTATTTTCTTTTGTCACAAGTTCGGTTCATTGGAGAAGCTGACTAGCAGAGATTTGCACATAGGATACTGGGGTGTATTGCTGGACCAGCTCTCTGGCAGAGAAAGTGCACAAGTAAAACTCAGGCTGTGATGTAGTCATATCACATGCCTTGGTGAATCTTATGGGGAGTCCAAGCCAGGATGGTTCTTCAGATATATTATATACGGGGAAACAGCTATGAGACTATCATCCAGAAGCTCTTGAGAATTGGATGTGGGCTGCCCCCATGGTTGGGTAAGGGTTTCTACTGAAAGTGATGCCAATAAGAGGTAGGTGGGTTATGGGTTATGAGCCATAATCACCCTTAACATCCGGGACAATAACTGCTTTGGTCAGAATGGCACAAAGATTGGGAGTTCATTTCAGCAATAACTACCTATGTAGAACTTGATTCCTTCCCACCCTCAAGACTTTTGCTCAGGCCTTTATTTTTCTTCTGCCTAATGAAATTCCTGCTAACCATTAACTCTTGTCCAAGTTCCATATTTTTAATGTAGTGCCTCCTTAAACATGGATATCTGCTAAACATTTCTTTCTGCCCAGTTGTATGGTGCCAGAGCTTTTTTTTCTTTTCTTATTTACTGTGCATATGTGAGTTCAGCTTGTCTTACACCGAAGAAGAGCAGGGTTTATTCCTTCTACTACCTTTCTATGGCTAGCTCCAGGAACATAATTGTGATTCTAAGTAATTATGGGCTGGCTGCATTGAAATGAGAGCTTTGTCAGTCACTGGCTTTCTAAACAGCACTGATGCTCCTATCTTATCAACTCCAGTTTAATCAACAAGTCCACAAATGGATTTATTTGGAGCTTCTTCTTTGTACCTTGTACTATGAGCACTGCCACATTAATCCTTTCATAAAGCTAGAAACAAAACATTTCTCTGAGTATAGCTTTTATAAGATAATCTCAAGGCCCTGCAGAGTTACAGCTGACAGATGAGTGCTTTTGCTGGTATGATTATCTCATGAAGGGGCCTCATTACTATTAGAAATTTCAGCTTTATGTATAATTTATTTTAGTCAATTGCCTTGATCACTAAGTGGAAACTGGCAGTTAGTGTTAGAAAGTTCCAACTGTGAGATTCAGAGAAACTAACCTGTTCCTTTAGAATATGGAGCTGACAATCAGAAGGGACTTTTGTTCTGAGCAGCTTGATAATTTCATTATTTTTTTTAAGCTACCACTGAATAGAGCAGACATAAATTAATGACTCTATAGACAACCACAGCAATACTTTTCCTTTAAAAATATTTTATTTTTTTAAGTTAGTGACTTTCCTTTTTGAGAAGCATTATAGATATTAAAACAAAGGTCATCTCTACTGGGTAAAAAGGCTCAATATAGAGTGAAATTTTTAAATGGTATTTTCTATAGGAACAGCCATCATTTTCTATTTGAAAGGAAGGGGCCTTTGCAAATAGGGCTAAGTTCACACACTTGTTGGAAACACTTTGGCTTTGAGTGAGTTTTAAAAAGGTACCTAAAATGACTTGCTGCTATGACATTTTAAAAGGACATATTCTATTTCTGTTAATTGTAAGAACATTTCTCTATGTGATTTAATTGGCAATTGAATCTCTGATGAGGTGTATTTAGAGGTGAAAAACAAATGGAAGTCTAACTGCTCACAATGGAAATTCAGATCATTTGCATGTCATCTATTTGTAAAAATCCTAAAGTGTTCTCTTAAGGACAATGGAGATAATAGACACTATTAGAGGGTAGATAATAAGAGAGAATGGCTGGCTTTAAATATATTCTTTGGGTGGTAGTATTTTTTCCAAGTTCATGTTATTTCCCCAACTTGCTCATATCCCTGAAGTATCTGCCAAATCGGTATTTACAACTAATGGACCAGATGGTCACAGTGTGAAATGTTGTGATGAAATGTACCCAGTACAAAGACCAAATATGGTCCAGTGCATAAATGTACAGTAAATTGTTCAGGTGAGTGAGACAGTCTCTTATGCCCTTGAATGCTTATTTTGTGGTGACATTATTATAATTATTTGTATTATTTCAATTTATTTTTCATTAAAAATAATTATTAAATTTTCCCATAGACTTCCAACCTGCAGTCTGGTCTCTATGGATACCTGAATGAGTAACTGTACCACAGAAGTAGTAGAAATGCTATGGGAAGAAAGCACTGAAACACCAAAGATTCTAGTGACAGTTTTAAGGAGAGAAGGAGACTTTGGAGATTTCCCTCCTGAGAAATCATTATCAGTTCATCCAAACCATCTCAAATGCATGCAGTTTTTTGAAAATCAATGTGCTTCCCATGCAAATGTAGCTTTAAGACAAATCTTCTGGTGTTTCAACTAACTAAACTTGTATATATGGAGAAGGGAGGATGGTGACATGTAAGTGTCCAAAAAGTGCCATTAACTGTGCCAACATATGAATATTTAGTAAGAAAGAGACAAGATGACCTCATGTAGAATAGGACAAAAGTGTTCTAAGCACAGGGATGCACATCTAGAGTCCTTGGCCCCTTTAGCAGTTTAAAACATGCTGTTTCTGGCAGCGTGAAATTAATGTGATTTACTTATGAATATATTTGTACTTTATGATACAGATTTCCTCATGATATCTTTTAAAAATATTTACTTATTTGCAAGCAGAGAGAGATAGAAAGAAGAGGGACACACACACACATACACACACACGCGGAGAGAGAGAAAAAGAGAGAGAGAGAGAGAGAGAGAGAGAGGGAGGGAGGGAGGGAGGGGGAGAGAGAGAGAGAGAGAGAGAGAGAGGTAGAGAAGAGAGAACGAATGGGTATGTCAGGGCCTCTAGTCACTGTAACTGAACTCCAGATGTATGTGCCACTTTGTGCATCTGGCTTTATATGGGTACTAGGGAATTGAACCCAGGTTATCAGGCTTTGTATGCAAGTGCCTTAAGTGCTGAGCCATTTCTCCATCCAGATATCTTTATTAAAAAAAAAAATTGTAAGGAGAGGGAGAGAGAGACAGAGAGACAGAATGAATGGGCATAGCAGGGCCTTTTACTAATACAAATGAACTCCTGATATATGCATCATTTTGAGCATCTGATTTTATGTGGTTATTGGGGAATTGAACTTGGCTTGCCAAGCTCTGCAAGCAAGTATGCTTAACCATTGAGCAATCTCCCCAGCCCTACTTATAATATCTTTATATTTTGACTAAGAGGTACACTTAGTCCCATTGGAAATAGTAGAAAAGATATTTGGTGATTCTAATAAGGATGGACAAAAATCATCAAAATGTCTACGAAAAGTAAGTATACTAGAAAGCAGTGGAAAGAGCAAGTATGGACATTAGTTTGTGACTCACTGAATCAGCTTCTCCTCTATTCTCAGCACTGCTCTAGACACTGTATTTGACATAGGGTCTTGTTTATTGCTGGGTCTTTCCTGCTTTCTGGCTCGTGGGCTTTAGAGAATTTTCTTGCCTCCACCTCTCATCTTGCTAGAGGTGCACCGTGATTGTAGATGTGTTCTACTGTGTCTGTCCTTATAAGGTTGCAGGGATCTGAACTCAGGTCGTCACTCTTATATGAAAGCACTTTATACCCACTGAGCAACATTTCCAGCCCCTCAATATTTACTTTTATCTCACCATTTATTGTATTTGATTGTTATGTTTTATGAGACATAATATGTTGGCAAAGCATAATCTGTACATCATTTATATGTAGGTGCAGTTATGTGGTAAATATCCAGCAAAGTTTTTACTAGAAGAGAACAAAATATACTTTGAAATCTCTGCTCTCACTTGAACCTATGCTTGGAAGACACCTCAGTGGCTGGCAAGACTTTGAAGTTAGAAAACACAGGTTCAGTTTACAGGTCTTTAATGTCTACAGGGCTTTAATGTCTAAGCATTGGGCAAATCACCCCTTTCTAATCTCACTTCCCCCAACTAAAAAGGCAAAATAGTCATTTCTTTCACTGTAATTCTGTGAGCTAGTGTGTGTGAAGTAGCTAGAATGGTCTCTAGAGCATAAATATGAACACTTGATAGAATTTTAATTTTACTGTATATGTGTGAGTCCTGGCCCCTTTGTGAGTGCAGGTGTGTTCACATGTGTGGAGGTCAGAGGACAACTTTGGATGTTATTCTTTAGGTGTTGTCCTAACGTGGAACTTGCTAAGTAGGCAAGATTGATGGCCAGTGAGCCCCAGTTTCTCACCTTGTCTTCACCTTTCCAGAACTGGAATTACAAGTGTGCACCACCATGCCTGGATTTTTTATGTGGGTTCTGGGGATCCAACTCAGGTTCTGTCACTTGCAAGATGAGTAATTTACCAACTGAGCTACCTCATGAGCCCAAGTGCTTAATACTGTAAAGAAAGAAAACGTCCTAGTCCACCCAGGCTCTCCTCTAGATAATGTCTAGTCTACCCAGGCTCTTCTCTAGATAATGTTCATTGTCTATTTCTGTGCCTCTCTAGCTAAAGTTTTCAAGGGAGTTGACTGTACTATCCCTATTTCTTAATGTTCGGTGGTTTCTTTCTCCATCCTTTTATTCAAATTGCTGCTGCTGAGTTTTCAAATAGCAACCATGGAATCATAGGTAATTTTTTTTTCAGGTCTCATTACCCATAAACTTTTGTCAGAAATTACACTTCTTTCCATTTCTTGGATTTGGTAATGCAATGCTCTCTTGTCTCTCTAGCCAGCCGTTCTGGTTTTCTCTCCTCAAAGCTTAGTTTTAAACCAGATTTTGTCAGTTATGAAACAAAGTGCAAACTTATATATGCAGTTGAAATCTTTTATCTAAGCCACAGATTTATATATCCAACTGTCTACTTGTCATTCAATATTTGTAAGCATCTTAGATTTAGTGCAAATGTCTGAAGTTTTGATCAGATATTTCCATTGCATTAGAGATCACAAAACCTGGTTCATTCTATTTCAATGAACATACCAACACCCATCTGCTCAAGTTGGAAAATTGGACATTATCATTGATCATTGACTTCTTTTGAGATCTGATTTTACCTGCTAAATTGCTACCCACATCTCTTCACCCCTTTACACTCTCTCAATTGTTGCCTGTAAATTTACTGCTGGAATACAGTTGACAGTGTCATCTTTTAAATAACAAGTCTACTTAAAATTCTGAAGCAGGTCTCATCTCCCTTGGGTTGAAGACTCAAGTCCTGACCATCAGTTATAATATTCCTCAAGTTCTAGTTCCTGCTTCCTCCCCAATCTCATCTCATGTCACTTCTCCCTCTGTGTAACAGTCAAGGGGAAGCCTGGCTCATCTCCTTAAATATTCCTGTCACCAGTAATCTTGGAGTCATCACATAAACTGTTCCTTTTGCTTGACACATTCTGCCCTCTTGCCACTCTTGGCTTTTGCTCATCTTACAGACTTCAAAATTTGTTTATTTAGAGAAACCTTACCTGACTCACTGGACTACATTGGCTGTTCTTGTGTTCTTTGAAAATACAATTAGTTTCTAATCACATGTTTATTTGTGTAATTGTTGTGTGGTATTTACTTCCATGTATTTGGTCATCTTTAGAGAATACCCTTTTATCTATATGCATAGTATTCACATTTAGAAGATGACTTGCACATACTGATAGTTATGTTTGTTGAGTGCTCACCTCTGGCAGAGATGGCTTATTGTTTATCAAACCTACTTTTCTTCTTAGATACTCAGCTAGACTACATCTTACAGAGTTTCTAGTAGTCAGATAGGGTCTTGTGACCCTATCTGTGAATGGAATGATGGACATTTCATATAGAACCAACCTTCAGAACTGCTATGTATCTTTTCTATATGTGAAAATGACATCTGAAGTGGCCTTGGGAGCTACCTGGTGAGGTGTAACCCAAGATTCAATAAAGCAGAGCCTGGCCTACCTTAGGACATATATGTCCTCTGTAACAAAAAGGAGATAGCTTTGTCTTTTGCTGAGCCATTTTATATTTTTTAGGTCTACTGTGAATTTATGGCTGGTACCTATCCTGATCAACCTCTCTCTCTTTGTCTCTCTTTTGAGATAGAGTATCATGTAGCCCAGGCTTCCCTCAAACATGCTATGTAATTGATACTCAGACATAATACCAATAAGTGAATGAATTCTAAAAAATGTTGTCAGAAGTATTATTAGTGACTCATTTATCATTTAGCATGTAAAAATAACTAGTATTTGGCCAAGAAGGTGACTATACCCATAAAAATGTCTCTTAATCAACTATGCTTGTTTCCTTCAATATGTGCTGCTTTAAATCTTGATTGGAGAAATAAAAAAAAATTTATACAGATGGTAGTGAAAACTGGCGCAAACCAAGATCCAGAAATACTACAGAAAAGATACCAAGCTGTCTGGCATGACATGAGCCACCTCTGGTACATGTGCCAGGGCCCAGAAGGCATTGCAGAGGGAGTGGTGGTTTAAACATTAGTGCTGCTCTCCCTGCTGACCTGACAACCAGCTTCAGAGAGATGGAGATAGAGGTTTCAGGGAGCTTAACACTAAAGTAGACTTATAACACACCTGCCAAGGCCCAGGGAACTTTGTAGGAGAGGTATTAGAAATATTGTAAGAGCCACAGAGTGGAAAGGGGTATCTTGAGGCACTGACCCTCCCCTCCCAGAAGCTAAGTGATGCATTCACAGCCCCATGGTCAATACCAAAAGCCCTACAGAAGAGGGCCCTCAGTGGAATGGGGGTGGGGCAGAGGTGGGTATAAGAAGATAACATGAGGGGAATGGGACTACTGCAATTTTTTCATATATTAAAGTTCATAATTAATAAAATACTCTTTTAATTTTAAAAAAATAGTAAAAGTTTAGTCTTTATGTCTCATTAATCTAGCTTCTAAGCCCATTCTTGTAGTTCCATCATGGTGCAAAGTACTGACAAATGTTGATTAGAACTTGTACTTGTTCTTATTCTGTGTTGGAGTGATCAACCAACTGAGCAAAAATTTAGCAGTCCTAAGAGCCCTCATGGACTTATGTATTAGGAAGGGCCACTGTAGAAAGAGCAGAAATGTTTATTGTTCAAATCACAAGTGAGGGGCAGGGGTAATCTTAAACACTCTTATCAAAAGATCCCATATATAAGTGGGCACTAAGTTGTAGTTAGGTGGGACTAAGAAGTTCTGGTGTGATTAATACTGCCTAGCATGATGTTTATAGATAATGATAATTTTTTTTTATTAAAGCTTGTAGAAAGGATTTTTGAAAGTTTTACATGAATAAAGCTAAATGTTTCAGGAACTAGATATGCTTATCCTTATTTAAACACAACTTAAACAGACTGAAATATCATAGCCCCTCATAAATATGCAATTTTTATATTTTTAAGAAAATAGTAGAGCCGGGTGCAGTGGTGCACGCCTTTAATCCCAGCACTTGGGAGGCAGACGTAGGAGGATTGCCGTGAGTTCAAGGCCACCCTGAGACTCCTTAGTGAATTCCAGATCAGCCTGGAATAGAGTGAAACCCTACCTTGAAAAAAAAAAAAAGATAAAAAGAAAAAAAGAAAATAGTAACTATTTGTGGACATATACACACACTGGCATCCTATTCAGCTTTTAAAAAGAGGGGAATCCTATTGTTTGTAACAACATGGGTGTACTTGGAGGTCATAATATCAAGTGAAATAAGCCAGGAACAGAAGATGAATGCTTCAAGGTCTCACTGAAAATGTTGAACTCATCGAAGCAGGGACTTGGACTGTGGTGAGCAGGGATTGGGATGTAAGAGGGAGATGTTGCTCAGCGTACAAGGCTTTGGACGGCATGCATAGACTTTGGAGATCTACTGTGCAGTTTGGTGGTGTAGCATCCACAAGGAGCTGTTAAAAGTTGTTCAAAGTAGGTCTTTTCTCACCATAAAAAGATAAACATATGAGGCGTCAGATATATTATTTTGATTTAATTACTTCACAATGTTTATATATCTCAAATTATCCCATTACATATCATAAACATATAGTTTTCTCAATTATACCTTAAGCTAAGAAAAATAAATTTAAAAAGATTCTTCATGCTGTGGTATGCTGGGATCCTTAAAATCTTACCACTTATTCCCCTTAGCTAAAACTTTAGATCCTCTTATTTTAATAAAAAGTATTTAATATTATTTATTTGTGAGGAGGGAGAGGAAGTGAATACTAGGGCTTCCTGCTGCTTCAGACTCTAGATGTATGCACTACTTTGTGCATCTGGCTTTACATGGGTATTGAAGAATCAAACCCAGGCAAGAAGGCTTTGCAAGCAAGCACCTTTAGCTGCTGACCCTTCTCTCCAGCACTAGATCTCTTTTTAACAATAATGTAATAAGTAAACACCCCTTTGTTCCTAGTGAGTGACACTGATACTCAGCGTGATATTAAGTTTTAGTTGACAGTCCTCTGAGTTTTGAAAGATTTATCCGGCTGAGTAAAAATGGACAAGAATGTAGGTGTGGTTCCATATCTTGGGTTGCTAATTTTGTTGGTAAAAGATGGAGTGGGAATTCAAGTCGATGGCAGTTACCTATAGATCTTGAAAAGGGCTGGAAATAATGAACAGCTTGAGGAATGTGCTCTAGACACTTACCATGTTGATTTGTCCCTGTGACATTCTCTCTGTGTCAATCACATGTCCTTGATTTTCTGAATCTAACTCAGTTTTAAATATTCTATTTTCTTTTTCAAACCTGACTTTGAAGCTCAGGGGTAAGGTATCTTCATCCAAATAGTGATGGGGATTATGTGAATCAGTGTTAGACTCTATTCAAATGGAAATGTAGAAACCAAGTAGCTTTGAAATATGAGAACACATCTTTGTAAATAACAGTGCAGATTTGACTAAGCAGCCATAGAGGATGCATTTGAAAGAAATATACCAGAAAGTGGACCAGGGACCTGGGGACATTCATGAAAAACAATGCCAAGTAATCCTTGAAAGGCACTGTAACCCTGAGAAGTGTTCTCTAGTGGCAGAGGCATGGCATATGTGCACGCTTACTGATAGAGTCAGGTTTACTATTTGTACCTCAGTGACAGCATGGATTTGTCTCTGAAGCCCCGTAGTTCTGTGACTGCATGTATAGGTGTATCATCGTGAACTTAGTGTGGCTCTAGGGGCTGAGATATGTGTTCAAATGGTGTATGTGCATGCTTGCTGACAGATTTACTATTCATACCACATTGATCACATGGCCCTGTCTCTGAAGCCCCGTAGTTTGTGACTGCACACATTTGTGCACCCTCCTAATTTCCTACAGATTACTGGGGAAAGGGACCATCATAGAGGAACTCAGAAGCTGTGATGCTGCTCTGTCCAAATGACACTTTTCCATTTTCAGTTCTGGTATGACAGAAACCAAGGACAAATGCAGGGTGTGGGTTGGGGAATGCAATGACCACCCAATTCTGAGGTGCCCTTCCTCTCCTTGTCAGGGAGGGATGGGGAAGTGAAAAGCGTGAAGGTCCAGGAGATCAGAGTTCTGCCACCAACCGCTCATGGGGACATGCTGAGATAATGCTTCTCCCACTGTTAAGATGGGTAATCCCACCTGGCTTTGTTAGACTTGAGGATGGTGAAGGCTCATTAGTGAGCCTAGGAGACCCTATATGGAGAAGAGAATGTGGTACAGACTAAAGCAAGTCATCATACAGCTAGTAAAGAGAAAGAGGAGATTTGGGGAGGTCAGAGGAGGCCACACCTGGCTTTCCCATTTCTACTTTGGCTGGGGTCTATCCATAGCAAATGAGAGCTTGACAGTTCTAGAGAAGATGGGGAGAGGTGACAAATTGGGGTTGGGGGAGGAAGGTACTAGGAAGATCTATAGGGAGAAGAAGAGCAAAGAAGGTGCTTGAGAAAGAATTAAGGGAACAAAAAGGTGCTGGTTTGTCTATAATCTTCCATTAAACAGAAGCCAGAAGGAAAAACAGATAAGGAGAGGCGACAGCTTGGGAATCAGGAGCAAAGCTGTGGGAGACTGTGCAGTGAGTTTTCTATGTGGAGTCTCTTCGTAAGGGAGGAGAGCTGCTGCCTCTTTAGGGACTGTGTGGTGGGACTGTAATTATTAGTTCAATTTAGAAGACCCCAGGGGACATATTTGCAGTCATTCAAATCCACAGGAAGAGAGTCTGATGTGGACCTCAGATGACAGAGAAAAAGGATATATTTTGCAGACTACATTGGAAAAAGAAGCAGGGGTGCTATAGTTATTTCTCCAAGTTAGTGGAAGCCAGAGAATGTCAGTTCACTTCAGAACTGGAAAAGAAATGGCATCTTATTGGCAAAGAAAACTGCATGATGATAAACAATAATAGTAGTTGAGTGCTTTAGTATATGATAGGGAAATGTAAATACACAATATAGAAAGCTGTTGAGATGAACGTGGATATTCTATGTTTAGTCCATCTATGTTTAGGTGCAGGCTCTGGGTATTGCTGGGACAGCCATGCATGCCCTTTGCATGTGTAGACAGACACATATTACAATGGCAGAAAGGACTTGGAGAAAAGTCTTAGTGGAAAGGCAGTGTGGGGGATTTTCTGAAGTGAAGATATGTGGCCCTACAAAAAGGTTACTATTGAATATTTTGGGGTAAAGGGAGCCATAGAAGAATGTTTTTCTTTGACTGGAGGAAAATATTAGGACTATTGGATGTTATTGAAGTTTATTTCAAAATCAATTTGCAGGTCAGCAGGAATTTAGATAAATTGGAAGAACTAGAATAAAAATGCCCATGGATGATTGTACTTCTAGAGAAAAAATGGTCAACCAAAAATCAAAAGGCTTGTGTTTGAAGTCCATGTAGGAATAAAGAAAGAATTGGAAATAAAGAGGAGTCCTCAAGAAACACCAGAAATACAAGAAAGGCAAAGAGGAAAAAAAAAAAAAAAGGCATTTTGCCTAAGTTTTAGAAAAAGGAATGAAAGAAATGTGAGGCAAGAAGGGTTGGATCACAGAAAGAAAAAGGATAGTTTCCAAGGCCATGGAGATATGGAGGGATGAATAAAATCAACCACAGCCACCAGAAAACACGCCTTGTGGTAAGATGATGACGTAGTGCGATAGACATAGAGTGTCAAGGCTGAGCAGCAGAACAAAGCCTTATGGTCAAGTACTTGCCAGAGCGCCAAGGAGGAGGCCGAACCTCCTGTGCGGAGTGACCTGATCCTACTTAGTGCTCAATAACAGAAAGCTGCCTGCTGCAGGTAGGGGTAGGACCACTGGCGTGCGTGCGTGCATGTGTGTGTCCAGAGAGAAGATGACCAACTCCATGAATGACCCTTGCTCTTCTAATCTTTATTCAGAAGGAGAATTAAGACAGCAGGCATGGGAGGGCCCAGGTGGCCCTTTGGGCAGACTCTTGATAAAGGTGGCCTCCCTTGAAAAGATTTTTGAAGGCACAAACAAAGGGCAGCCTAGGGAGATGATGGTAGAGGATAAAGGCCACAGACATGAAGGTGTTATCAAAGCAGGATGAGAGGCTGTGTACACATGCAGTAGAAACCTTACAACATGAAAGCAAATCCACGTGGGGTTGCAGGAAATGGAACAAGAGCTGCCCAGTGGTGCGTTATGCTGTGCTCTATTGTGCATCCAAGCCCAGCTGCTTCCTCTCCTGGAGCGCCTCCCTCCCTTTGTTTCCGCTCTGGCCTCAGGTCACCTCTCAGCTGTCATCTCTTCAGTGAGTCTTCCTATCACCCTCAGCACAACGTCCCTTCTCAGTATTGCACTTGCAATATTGTACCATGACTGTCTGTTCACCCGTCTGACGCTTTCCTCACATCAGGCCTGTGATTTAATCAGTTTTGTCTAACATGGTGCTATAGGTCAGCTCAGAGATCCCAGTTGAGAAAGACTGTGCCTTGCTGTAGGAAAAGTAGAAAACAATGGCACTTCTGAGTTTGGGTGCTATAGTTAAAGTTTGAAGCTAGTTGGTCAAGACCATCAGGAAAACAGAGAAACACCAAGTCAAGGGCAGCAGTGACACAGTGAAACAGTGTTGTCTAGTCCAAAGCTCCTGATACACAAATTTTCTGTAGAGTTAGGGATTCAGTTAAGTTTCTTATTAAGGCAGTGAAAAAAAAAAGTGACTCGATTTGAGAGCTCAAGCTTTCTGTGAGAATAGAAATGCTCTGAATAAGAAATAATAGCCATGAAGGAAGAGCTAAGCTTGCAGGATGAAAAATGCAAGGCAGAGAGACCATTATGATGTGGGAAAACTGAAGAGGCTGGAACAGTATTAGGTAAGCAATGCTGGGAAATTGGCTCTTTTGGTGGTTGGAGAGAAAATATAACCAGGTTTATATATTTTTTTTAGCAAGCATCAGGAAGAATATGAAACCAAAGTATAAAAATTATGGAAACAACAAAATTCAAAAATTATTTCTTATTTAATGTCAGTAGGATAACTCCAAGAAAGGATTTTGGGTTTTTTGCGTCAGTGCTGGTTTTTAGACGTCTAATGGCTAGGTGATACAAAGATTCACAGGAATGCTTTTGGCTTAAACCTGACTGATCCTTGTAAGGGTGCTAAAGAAACCTCCTTATGAATCCTAGCTGAGGGAGAATAGGTGTGCTATAGTCAGAATATTTCAGTCCCCACACAATTCCTATGTTGACATCATCTTCCTCAAAGAAATCCTATGAGGGAGGATGTGGGGGACTTTGGGATGTGACTGGTTCATGTGAGCCAAACCCATTTGAATGGATCAGTATTCTCATAAAGGAAGCCCAAACATCTCCTTTGTCACTTACCACATTTGAGAATAGGACCAGGAAGCAGGCCCTCACCAAACACTGAAATTTCTGGTGTTCTTTTCTTGTTACTTTCTAGGCCCAAGAAATAAGGAACATTCAGCCTTTTGGTCTGAAATTGGCGAAACAAGCAAGGGTGCTGTTTTCCTGGTGAATTGAGTACCAGCACAAGGGTGAAGGAGATAAATCCAAAGAAATATCAACTCCTACCAAATCAGAGAGCCAGAGCCTCAGAGGCCCCCAACACCTCATCACTGAAGCAGACCAAAAATGAACCCAACATGGCTCAGGGAAATTTTGTAGAAAAGGGGGCGGAAAGAATGTCAGAGCCACATGTTGGGTCATGATATGCAGAGACATTTATCCTACCCATAACTGTGGGCTAACTCCAGAATACGTGACCCATATACCTCAACAAGGAGGGGCCAAGGGGAAGGGGTAGATCATGGATGAGCCTAATAATGGTACCAAACTGCCTGTATTTGCTGAATACAAAACTAATTAATAAAAAAAAATTAAAAAAAGAAAGAAAGAAGGAACACTTCTTTTGTTTGAAAGCCAGCCAGCTTATGGTACTTTGTTATACTAGCCCGACTGGACTGAAACAAGCTATAAAACACAATAGTGACTATACTTGTTTCAATCAAATCTTGAGGAATTACTAAGCCCTACTGGAAAACTCTAAAGGTTCTTCACCTGAGATAAAGAGGAAAGCAAAGACCATCTTTGTGAGATGGCCTTCTTGCATGTACTGGGTAGTTTTCACAGTGCCACTGTGAAACTAATGCAATCAGGCAATGGGCAACTGAAACACAGTCTTCCTCATGTATGGCCTATTCAATTCAGTTTTCGGATATAGATGAGAGTATATAGCTGTTAGAGATAAGCAGGTTAGGAACTTGAATTCAGGTTTTCATGTAGGCTACATAACTGTCTTGAAGCAATGTGAGGGACCCTACTCAAGGGTGATTAGTGAACACGTTTTCCACCCACATCTTCATTCATCTCCCTTTTCCTAGTGAAGTCTCATCTGCATGTTGGTTCTTTTTAGAGTTGACTTTTATCTCCTTAGTAGTGACCTTATGCTTCTGTTCACTTCTGCTCAAGGGTTATGTCACTAATTTGTGTCTTTCCCATGTAGGTTTTACATGCATTGCACATTTTACCAGAGTTACAGAAAGTCAAGTTCGCCTCTAAGTACATTTGGAATTCAATTTGCCAAGATTTAACAAATTGCTCATTTCGCAGAAACAATTCAGTTTCCATCTGGTTTGCCTAGGAGAAAGTTCACTGGTATTCATTGTTAAGAAAATCAGAATGTCATCAGGGAATTCAGTAGCTTCAAGAATGAAAATTTGATGTCACCAGATCACACGGTACGAAAATAGAGTTGGTCCACAAATGGGTATGATGTGATTTTGAGTGAACACCTTTCTCCCACGGAAGTGACAGTGGCAGGGCACAGGTACATGCTGTTTACTTCATGTTGCAGGATTCAGACTGCCAGCTGCAGGGACCTGCTGAGGTGCCAGGGACTTTTTACCAATGTAAGAGAACCGCACAGAGTTTTATGAGAAATGACTACCAGAAACCATTTTTAAAAACATAGCATATGTTATGTAATTCCAACTATTTTCAGCCATGATAATTTTCCTCTTTATTTATGATGGCATTCTGATTTTTCTAGCTTTGAGCATCACAATTTGATAAAGGAAAATTAGTAAGCTCCAGTAAAATGCAAAGGAGAACACTGATCCATAAGTTTCTGGTCAGTTTCATTCACTGAACATAGTTTTTTTTTTTTTTAAAATGATTTTATTCTTGTCTATCATCTATCTCTGATTTTAGCATGTATTACTAGACTCTCTTTTCCACAAGTAATATCTCATAACAGCATGCTTTCCAGCACTGTACCTTACTATGAATTGTGGATATTAAAAGTTTTAAATAATCCTTATTTCCAATACTTTCACATGCATATTAATTTTTGGCATATAGGCAAGGAATATGAACTGAAAATGGTAGACAGCTTAAATTTATTACATAAAGGGCTAGAGAGATGGCTTAGCAGTTAAGCGCTTGCCTGTGAAGCCTAAGGACCCCGGTTCGAGGCTCGGTTCCCCAGGTCCCACGTTAGCAAGATGCACAAGGGGGCGCACGCGTCTGGAGTTCATTTGCAGAGGCTGGAAGCCCTGGCGTGCCCATTCTCTCTCTCTCCCTCTCTCTGTCTTTCTCTCTGTGTCCATCGCTCTCAAATAAATAAATAAAAATTAAAAAAAAATTATTACATAAATTTCAGAGGGTCTCAAAAAATTTTCAACTAGAAGAACAAAAAGCCAAATTTATAATATTTTGAATGAAAAGATTGTGTATCTAATTGTGACACTGGGAAAAGGCTTGAGGCAGTTGGAGTCCTTGAATCTTTGAGAACACATTGTTAAAGGAGATGAATCACACATACAGATGCTAATACACAAAGAAGTCTCATAGGTTTAAGTTTATGGGAAATATTTAAAAAAAAACAAAGTAAAGATAATATGTGATGCCAAAACAGATAATTTTTTTTCTTGTTTTTTAAAAAATATATTTTTTGAGGCAGGGTATCATTCCAGCACCAAATAACCCAGAATTCACTCTGTAAAGCCCCAAGCTGGTCTCAAACTCATAGTGATCCTTCTACTTCCGCCTCCTGTGTTCTGGGATTATAGGCATGAGCCACCACTAAATGTATCCAGAGGGAATTAAAGGTATAGACTTGACTAATCTTATAGTATTGTATTATAGGTAGGCATGGTGCCATCAGTTTGGAAAGCATTGTGAAAGAAGCTGTTTCCATGATAAATTAAAAATGTCCCTCAATTTTATGTGTGAGAAAAATAAAACAGGTGGCAGTGGGAAACTGTGGCAATTGTGTCTAGGCTGGCCGAGGAAGCGATTTTCTAGGCTAATAAATTAGATATGACAAGAAAGAAAAATGGGGCTGGGGAGATGGCTAAGTGGTTAAAGGTGTTTGCTTGCAAGCCTGAAGGTCTGGGTTTGATTCCCCAGTTCCCATGTAAAGCTAGGTAGGTACACAAAGTGGCCCATGTGTCTGGAGTTCATTTTCAGTGGCTAGAGGCCCTGGTATGTCCATTCTCATTCTCTATTTCTCTGCTCTCAAAAAATATAAATAAAATTAAAAGAAAGAGAAACAGACTGGAGGCTAAGTCTGTATTCCTAAAAGAGATTGAGTTCTCAAAAGTTATGGTATGTTAGTGATATACTTATGATTTCAGTTAGCCTATGGAGTTCAAATATTGGCTAGTCATTTACCAACCATGTGATCTGAAAATACCCTCATAGTAAAATGAGAATCACAATTATACCTAAGTAACACATGATTTGCTCACAATATAACCTGGTATACAGTCAGTGCTCAAGAAATATTGGCCTTCTTTATCAACCAAGGAACAGCTCCTATATTCTCATTATCATAGTTATCACCATGAATGGAAAGATCAAGGTTCAACCCTAGAAAGTAACTTCCTTTTAAAAAATATTATTTATTTATTTGAGATAGATAATGGGGGCACCAGGACCACCTGCTGCTGCAACCAAACACTGGACACATGTGCTACTTTGTGCATATGGCACTGCTTGGGTACTGGGGAAGTGCAACCAGGGTGGCAGGCTTTGTATGTAAGCATCTTTAACCACTGAACCATCCTTCTCCAGCTGTAGAAAGTAACTTTCAAAGGTCATATGGCTATTAGAATTCAGAGTCAAGCACCAAAGTCCATGCTTTCCTTTGTAGTGAACATTTTTGAAATTTCGCCTTTCTTTTATACAGGATCATTATTTAATAGTATTCAACACTATATGCCAGAAAGATAGTGTTAGCACAAAGTGCTGAACTGGAAGAAAAAAGTCCCATGGCAGGACTTCCCTGGTGTAACTATTCACAGCCAGATTCTTCCATCTCTAACATTATGCATCATCTGTTAAGCAATTTGTAATTGCTTTCATGTCTTTCTAAGTGCAGAGGGATGCAGCCAGCTACAATCCCTAACTGGCTGTCTCAAGGTCTTCTATGGAAATCTGTAGATGGTCTGAGGTGAAAGAGTTTCTCAAAGGAGCAGAACATGTCAGAACACAGGCTCCTGATTTTTCTTTACATTCCTGAGGTTGCCTGAGTTAAATTGATTAGCTAAAAGGAGATGTATTACATTGCCTTGAATCAGAAGGGATGATAAAATCTATTCCTCTCTCCTCATAGGGATTTAATGAGGTCAAGCCAGATGAAATAGGTAGAGGGAAGTTGCAGAGAGGATAAATAAATGCAACAGAGGCATTATTTAAGCCAGGAATTGGAAATTTAGAAACCTGGTTTTCTATGTGCATGGTGTGTGACCTTGGGAAGACTGCCTTTCCTCCTAGTTTACTCCTGTATCAAATGGGGATGATAATTGAGGTGATTGAAATGCATTGTTATGAGTACTAGAGAGGACAAAATAAAGTTCTTTTTTAACTATCAGAGATCTTTAATTTTTTAAATATTTCATTATTTATTTACTTAAGAGAGAGGGAAAGGCAGATCGAAAGAAGAATGGGCACACAATGGCCTTCAGCCTCTGCAAATGAACTGCAGATGCATGTGTCACCTTGTGCAGCTGGCTTACGTAGTACTGGGGTATCAAGCCTGGGTCCATTGGCTTCATAGGCCAGTGCCTTAATCATTAAGCCATCTCTCCAGCCCAATGTAAAGGTCTTACAATATTTTCTAGAATATGGTAAGTGCTCATAATTTTATTTACAGTCAAAATGGACAAAACATGATAGCTTTTGGTTCTTCTTATCCCTGAGCCATCCTAATATTTTTTTTCTGTTATGAACTTATAGCTACACATATCTGCACATATACATACATGCATATTTACACACATGGGTATGTATATTCTATATTTTTCCCCAGTGCTAAGGTTCAAACCCAGGATCTTGTGCATAATAGCCAAACACTCTACTATTGAACTACATCCCCAAGCCTGTTTTTGGGGGGGCACATTTTGCTATGTAGTCCAGGCTAGGCTTAAAGGATCATAGCCTTCTGAGCTTCCTGCCTCAGCCTCCTGAGTGTAGCGATTACAGATGTGTGCCATCATGCCCAACTTTCAACAAATGTGTCTTCCAAAAGTCTCCAGGCAGCATATTTATCTGTGCCATGGGTATGGTGTGTGTATAATCTGATGCATCTGAAATTAATACAACCTTTAGATCTTTAAAATGCCACTTTTCAGTCATTAAGTTAAAACATCACGCCCCATGCAGGCAGAATTACATACATACACACACATCTGTGGGTTGAAAGATGCTTGAAATAGAGACTAGAAAGAAGATGGTCTTTCATTTCTAAATATGGAGCTGGGATGTCAAACTTCTCTCATTTCTTTCAAAACAAAATTGGGAAGTTTTTAAAGGGCAAAAGAATCTACAACAAACCCTGTTAAGTTTGCTGTCATAATTGCCTGCCCCTCTTTGCCAGCACTCACAAATGCTTGCAGCTGGCTTCTCTGCTCTGATGGCCATGGCTCATTCTGCCTTGCCACTTGGCTTCTTTCAGCTCCTGCCTGATCATATTTTGAAATGTCATTCACATTTATGCAACCCAGTGCACAAAACAAAATTAATTTAACTCACAACAGCACATTAATGTTATTACTTTTGACACCATGGAAAATTTATTAACTATAGCTTGTCACAGTCCTCTCAGAGTACATTTCCCAAGCACAACACTGAGAGGAAAAGAATATGATCAAAAGCATGTTTTGGAACAGTAGATATTTTAAGAACTTGAACTAGCTGTTCTAGATTATACTAAAATCATTGGTCTTTCTGTAGGCAGCAGGAAAATCTGCTCCACATAGTGGGGCTAAACTGCTTAAGAAAACATTTTATGGGACATGATTTTAACTAATTTTTTCTTCCATCGGTAAATCTGTTCTTTGTGTTTTGTAGAGGTGGGAGGAACTTGAGTGGCATAATTGATAAGTTATGAGGCCTAGATAAAGAAAAAATGAGAGTAAATAACCTTTGCAATTTCCTACCTGTGGACATTTTCACAGACTGAATTTATTTAGTCCTTACAAGAGCCAGCAAAGAGCTTTGTGTTCTCCCTCTTGTGCATATGGAAATTAAAACTCATGGAGGTTAGCGGACATCTTCAGGTTGCACAGGTTTTCAACGGCAGTGCGAACCCAGGTCTGTCTAACTCAAAGACCCTTCCTTCTTCCATGAACTCTCTGCAGCCATACTACATTTACATGTAGAAAAAGAAAACAGGAAATCCTATGCCCCAGATAAGATGAGCCAACTATTTTGTTTTCTGTAAACTGCAGGCTTTAGGAAAGTGATTTTATTTATATAATTTCTAAACCCTTTTTTTTTTTTTTTCTGAGATAGAGCCTCACTCTAGCCCAGGCTGACCTGGATTCACTATATAGTCACAGGCTGGCCTTGAACTCACAGCAGTTCTCCTACCTCTGCTTCCAAAGTGCTGGGATTAAAGGCATGCACTACCATGCCCAACTCTTAATTCTTTTTAAAAGAGACCTAAATTTGATATCTAAAAGACATAGGAAGCTTTAAAATAAGTTCTATGTATTTGTGCATGAAATGAAGTGTGTAACAGTATTTTTCTTGTTTATTGTCCTATATTATTATGTCCAATTATTCCAAAATTATGCACATCCACCCAGGATGAGATTATATGCTTCTTTTGAGCCACAACATTGTTGTTTTTCCAGCCTAGAAAGGTAGACTTGTCACCCCATGAGGCTACAATTTAAAACATGACACAGTAAGTATTGGGAATTCATACTCTGGGAGCTTCTGGTAGGCTGGCTGCTGGTTGCAGAAGCAAATCTCCTTAGCTGTCAGAAGCAGGGCACAAGCCTTATAGAGGTAAATGGATGGTTTGGCAGCTCCCCAACCTGCATGCTCTCCCTGGGGTGGGATTCAGGTATTACAGCCCAACATCCACAGGTTGCTCCATTTTATTGCACTGTAGCAAACTTGCCAACCACTAAATAGTTTCCTGCAGTGGCCAGAACAAAGGAACCAAAATTTGATGGCTATTTAGAGTGAACTACCATTAAAAATGCAAGTTCTTAGAATAATCTATACTTCAAGAAAATATTGTGGATCAATATGATTATATGATATTTCTCAAAGTGGTTGAAATCCTTTTAGCAATGTTTTCTGTGCAATAACCCAGATTATAATTCTTTTGTATATATGTGTAGTATGTGCATGTGGTATAGGTGTGCAGTATGATTTGTGTAAGTATAGTGTGTGTGTGTGTGTGTGTGTGTGTGTCTTGTGCACATGCGTGGAGAGGCCAGAGTAGAATGCTGATGTCTTCCTCTATTCCTCTTCTGAAATGCTTGCTTGAGACAGAGCCCCTCATTGAACCTGGACCTGGTATTGTTATTGGTCAAAATGACTGAGCAGAAAGCTCTAGCAATTCTCTGGTTTCAATACCCCTCACCGTCACAGGACTGGGGTTACAGGCATGGATGACTATTCTCAGGTTTTTTACATGGGTGTTGGGTATCAAACTGAGATCTTCTCTTGCCTTCATGTGTCTTACTCACTGAACCAACTTCTCAGCCCTAAATTGTAAAATTTTATTTTGAATCATTCACTTGTGGAACATAGGTAATTCAGGTATGATGCATCTCACATTTCACAGAAGCACAACAGGAATGAACTAGAATTTTAAAAGTGTTAATCAATTTTGACATGGTTATTTTCTAATTTCTTGAGGGAAAATATGAAATGCTTTTTCTGAAATAATCTGTGTAATTTGTAGAGGAAACTCACTAAACGGATCCAGGTTAAAGTGGAGTCCTAGATAACGCATGTTATTTTTTATAGTACATGGTTATTGGTGCACTAAAAATGGTGACTTTGAAAACCATAATCTTAGTATACAAAGATAATTTTCCTTTTGTTTTGTTTTGTTCTGAGGTAAGATCTCAATCTGGCCTAGGCTGACCTTGAATTCACTATGTAGTCTCAGGCTGGCCTTAAACTCACAAAGAAATCCTCTTTCCTTGGCCTCCCTAGTGTTGGGATTAAAGGCACGTGCTACCATGCCTGGACAAAGATAATTATTCTTAATTCATAGATCTCCACATTATCTTTGCATATATATATATATATATATATATATATATATATATATACATATATATATATATATATATATATATATATATATATATATATATGCATTCTTTTCAGAAAACTTCTACCATACTAGTTATACGTCTATATATAATTTTATATTTTTTCCTGCGTAACATACTACAGCATTTTCACTTTCATTATATCTAATCACTACCTAACTTCATTGTCTTATAGACTCTGTAGCTATTTTTGTCATTGCTGCCCAATGAGGTCTTTTTAATGTGCACAGCTGTAAGTTGTAGATCCAAGAATGGGGATCTATATAGTTCAGATATGACAGTGTGGGGTTCAGCTGTGTTAGGAATTCTATTTACAAGAATTCTTTAAGAAGGCTTCTTTTTTATTTTTATTTATTTATTTGAGAACAACAGACACAGACACAGACACACACACACACACACACACACACACACACACACACACACACAGAGTGAGAGAGAGAGAGAGAGACAGAGAGAGACAGAGAGAGACAGAGAGAGAGAGAGAATGTGCACACCAGGGCCTCCTGCCACTGCAAATGAATTCCAGATGCATATGCCAACTTGTGCATCTGGCTTATGTGGGTACTCAGGAATTGAGTCTTGAACTGGGGTCGTTAGGCTTCACAGGCAAGTGCTTAATCACTAAACCATCTCTCTAGCCCTACAAGAATTCTTTATAATATGAAGTTTCACCTTTCTGGGCTGATTACTTTTTGGTTACTGGTATTAGTAACCTTCATTAAAATAGCTTCCAAGGGGCTGGAGAGATGGCTTAGCGGTTAAACACTTGCCTGTGAAGCCTAAGGACCCCGGTTCGAGGCTCGGTTCCCCAGGTCCCACGTTAGCCAGATGCACAAGGGGGCGCACGCGTCTGGAGTTCGTTTGCAGAGGCTGGAAGCCCTGGCGTGCCCATTCTCTCTCTATATATATCTGTCTTTCTCTCTGTGTCTGTCGCTCTCAAATAAATAAATAGAAATTAAAAAAAAAAATAGCTTCCAAGGCTCAAGGTCCATTGCAGAAGAGGTGGCCGAAAGAATAGAAGAGGAAGGGAAGGACTCCTTACAACGTGCTTCTCCAGACACAAAATGGCCTGGATATCCATGACCTCACAGTGCCTGACACTACTTACACAAGACCATCATAATAGGGAGAAAAGATCATGACATCAAAATAAAAGACTTATTGAGAGGGCTAGGGGTATGATGGAGAGTGGAGTTTCAAAGGGTAAAGTGGGAGGAGGGGGAATTATTTTGGGTTATTGTCTATAATTATGGAAGTTGTCAATAAAAAAAAATAAATTAAAAGATAGCTTGTTTTAAATTTTCCACCTTTTCTACTAGGTGCTGCATGGTAAGAAAGTCAAAGTGATGGGACTTTTGTTTTTATTACATTCATCTCACAGTCCACTGGGAGCTGCTGCCTCTGGGCACTTGCCCAAGAAAGTTAGCCAGAAGCTGATCTATGAAAACCCACTCTGCTAAATTAGCTCCCCAAATCCATCACTGTAGTCCACAGCTTCAGGAATCAGTTTCCTCTATTTTTCACTGTCATAAATGGATTACTTTGGAAGAGAATAAAACCCCAACTCCTGTTATCATTGTTTGTCAAAGTAATTGGAGGTGGTATTTCCGACTGTGATAGGTCTTATGAAAATGCAGGGAGCGATTAGATGTGAAAAAAAAAAAAGAGAGAGAGAGAGAGGAGTGCACATAAGCTTTGATTTAGATTGATGCTATAGCTCCTTTTCTCCTATGGCTCTGCTTTTTAAATTTCTTCTTTGATGAATCACAGGGCTCTTAGATCACACGGGAGATCACCTTGTCTGTTCCCTTACCTTGAAGCAGGGCTGCAAATCTATGCCCCGATTCTTATTTTTAAAAAACCCTCCTGAGGGTTAGGCTCTTTTAGATATGTGCTTCAGTGTTTAACACTTCCAGGAGGGACTTCATGGGTTTAATTTTTCTTTCTCTTTCTTGCATGCCTTTCTTTCTGTTTAGACTAAGGTGTTTTCAGAAGGTCATTTCACACTACCTTAAATGGAGGTCTGACCCCTAGTTAATGCATAGTCACCACTGAGTTCTCCCATTTCAAGAAAGCTATTCTCCTTCTTCTACTTTAAGTTTTAATCAGACTGAAAACTAGGACACTGGAGGGGGGAGACAGTTTGATTCAGAAACTTAGGACAAAGGCTCAGTGGATTCTAGAGTACACGGAAGTCTACAAAAACATGAGATAGTGTTATTAATGTCCCCTGAGATTTGAACAAAGATCATATAAACCTTACCTAAACTTACCACTTTTAAGTTGATCTACAATATGGAGAAATATGTAACATAAGAAAGACTGTAATATCTGGGGCATGAGAGACCACCCAAACAGATGCAGAATTTGAAGTAAGAAATCTGTTTTAAATAGGAAGGGTGAGGCATGGAAAATGATGTCAGTAGCAGTTTCTATGTAGGCCAGATGAGTCCTCAGATCCATGAGCTCAGAATATATCTGAATGACTTATATTTGAGATTGAGATCTTTGGGAGATTTTAGTTTACTGTGTTCAAAAATCTTTGTTCAGGTGCTGTCAGAACTCCCATTAGGGAGAGCTGTTACTGTTTCAGTTCTGAAGTGAAGAGATTGTGGTGGTATTCTGGGAAGCAGGCATGCTGAAACATTTTCTTTGGGAACTTTGCAGAGATGGGTGTAATGTGTAGGAGAGGGCTGGCCAGTCAGACCATCAAGGCTTTTTTCTCCCAGCCTCATTTTTTGTGCTTTTTGCCCAGGCACTCTAACTAATGGCTGGGCAAGCAGTGTCGGGCTCCACTTAAAGGAGATCACCTGATGTCTCTGGCATTATCTGCCTGTGGAAATTACACATGATGAACCAGTTTCTGTTCCCAATTACTTAAGTTCTAACCTAGGGTGCTGAATTCGTTATGTGCTGAACAGAGGATTTGAAAAGAAGGTACTTGTGATTGTATACTGAGTTTTTCCATGAATTTAACCCCTGGTGACTAGTATAAAACATCTTGGCAAATACTTATTTTAGACTCAAACCTGAGGCCTCTATACATCAGCTCTGGCCTTGTTTCAATTTAGCTGTGAGCCACCCTTGTTCCTCCTTTGGTCCACTCAGCTGTTTAGAGGTAGCAGGGACAGCAGTCAACAGGAAAGACAGTCTCCTTTCCTCCACCACATCAAAAGACAATGATCCACAAATCTAACTGCAGGCCTGTTATCTCAGTAGGCACCAGGTGATCCTACTACTTCAAGAAAACTCCCAGCCCATTAAATGAAAGACAAAATCACTTTTATATGTTTCATTTCTTCTGTAAGTTATTAACCAGGGATTTTATTCCTTGAAAATTTTGTGAGCAACTAAAATTAGGAGTTTGACCAAGTCCCTGATTTAAAATAATTTTTTCTCATGTATCAGATTTATTATAGAGGAAATGAAGACAATAGAAAAGAATGCTTAAATTTTGAAGCCAATTATCAGGGTTCATAAAATTTGCTTCATCATGGGGAATTCCTTATTGGCTTTATTTTCCCTCAATTCCATTATGCTTCCATTGTATTTGGACCCATTCTTTTATATTTTTGTCTCTTTCTTCATTACTGACTATTCTTTCTATACACAGTCCAGCTTAAAAAAGTTAAGGGAAGTTTCTTGATTTTATAATTATACTTAATTTTTGTCATACACACATTTAGCTTTTTTTATTATTGAGAACTTTCATATGTGAACATATTGAAAATTGGTGATGTTTCCATTGGAGACTTTTATAGCCCCTCTCCCCTGTCCCCATTCCACTAAGGGTCCACTTCAGTGGGGTTGTTGGTAATCACTGCAGGGTCATCAATGCACCAGTTAGTGTCCATGGGGAGGACGATGCCTCAGAGGACACCTTTCTTCTCTGTGACTCTTACAAGTCTTCTTTAACATTGAGCTCTCAGCAGCCTCTGCTTTTCTGCTTTGTTGAGCTTTGGATCTCCTGTGTTGTCTGCCATGTGTACTGAGGCTTCAGGCCACTGAGAGATCATGCTGGAGCAGAGATGGAAGTTAGCACCCTGCCAGAAAGCACTATGAGAGCTGCTGAGGGCTAAGTCACCAACAGAGTGAACCAGCAGTGGATTCTGCAAGTTATAAAATGAAGCAGCCTGGCATGAGGTACCCACTGGTGTAGTGTTGGGACATCGGGTATGGAGGTAATCTACTCAGTGGGAAGGAATTCATACTTGGTACTGCGAACCAAGTTGGATACTTATGGCTTGGATGGTCATAGACCCTGGAGGGAAGCTTTCATTTTTCTTTGGAGAGGAGAGGTTATGCCCATCAAAGGTCTTCTAAGCATCTATGGGTCTCCTCTTTTTTTTATTTTTTATTTTTTTGGTTTTTCGAGGTAGGGTCTCACTGTAGCCCAGGCTGACCTGGAATTCACTATGGAGTCTCAGGGTGGCCTTGAACTCATGGCGATCCTCCTACCTCTGCTTCCTGAGTGTATGGGTCTCCTCTTTGACTCATGCTACTCTCCCTCTTGGCTAGAGAATCTGCTTTTTACAGATGGTGGCAAATCCTGGGGAGACCCAAGACACAGAATGACAGGACACGAAAATCAACTGCCTAGCATGAGGCGAGCCACCTCTGTCACATCTGCCAGGGCTCAGGAGTCACACACTGGAAGTGGTGGAGTAACTGTGAGTTCTTTTGCCACTGCTAGCCTATAGAGAGGTTTATTTTTAATTTAATTAATTTCTTTTTTCTTTTCTGGTTGCAGCAGGGCCTCCATCTGCTGCAAATGAACTCCAGATGCATGTGCACTTTGTGCATCAGGCTTTACATGGGCTCTAGGGAATCAAAACCAGGTTGTTAGGCATTGTAGGCAAGTGTTTTAGCCACTGGGCAATCTTTCCAGTCCCCCCTTTTTAAAAATATTTGTTTTTCTTTTTGCAAAAAAGCTTTAAAATAAGATAAATTGTAATTGATGTGGATTCTGGAATTAAGTAAAGTGTTGGTTTAAAAATTTTGGCCATTATTTTGCTGTTTATGTGATTTTTAGATGTTTCTTAGTTCCTGTGAGTGTCAGTTTCCTCATTGGTACACTGGCTATCCAGAACCCATTTAGTAAGCTTTCTTCATTAATATGTTTAATATTTCAGATTTAAGGCAAATTTACTGTGTTTTTTTTCCCCCAGAAGGACTTATCAACAAACAGAATGACAAAAAATTAGGAAAGCTTTGGAGAGGGAACACAACCAACAGGCGAGAAGGCTGCTTTGGGGGTATGTGGTGGGATGTTTGTGTGGGTGGGTGTATGTGTGTGGGGCAGGATCCAAGGTCTGAAAATCACCTGTCAGGGATGTTGTAGACACTGAAAATGGAGTCACCAGCAGGCAGCAGAAGCCCTTGAGAGTGTTAGCTAAGAGATAATGACTATGCATCTCTCAATGAAGGTGACTATGCTAGTAAAATTCAGACCTGATGGAACAAGCGTTTAAAAATTCAGCTATGTTTTATAAGAGATTGGTTAAAATAATTCCAGTAAAGATGAAATGAATGTATCTAAGGCATGAATACTGCAATTTATTCTTCAAAATATTGGCCATTTTTGCATTTGAAGAGAGGATGAATTGGCAACTGAATAATTTGATTTAGTCATCATATGGCTTTGTAAGATGCAGTACATTTTTTTCTCCCTCCTTTTTTTCCTCTCAGAAAAGGTAGGTCTTAAAATGAAAATCTAAGAAAATAGCCACTACCACATTTCAAATTACTGTCATTTATAGAGGAGCCGCTCATTTCTGGCAGCTTTCTTGCTTTTTTGAAATTATTATTTTCATAATTACAAAAATTGAGCAATTTGGCAGAGGTCGATATCTTAACTTTCCTGGTTGGTGCTAATTCTACTGTGTTATCAAATACAGGTCCAGAAAACTCTCTGCATACAAAATATTTTGTTTTGCAGAGAATTTCTCCTATATGTACCTAGTTAAACTTTATTGGAGAACATTTTTCTGATCTCTGGTATCTGTGGCATAATTTCCTGGTGGGATGTTCTATGCTGTGCTTATCATTGAACCTGGAGTGAGGACATAGAAGGAAGTAGTTGTTTCTTCTACCAGGAATGTGCTGTGTAATAGATTATAATAAACCAGAGGACGAGGAAGAGCAGGACTGGGAAATGGCTGAATCCTATGTGGAGGTTTTCACACATGTTGGTCAGCAAAGGGTGACCCAGTAAGCTTGGGAGTGCCTATGTTCTGGGACTAGGGAGAGCTACAGTCATGCTATTGTCCTGTTTCTCATTGTGCACTGTGTGGTAGTGGCCTTGGGGTGGGAGAGCTGGAATTAAGGGGATAAACTATAGGCTGGGTGCAGACTGCTGTGTTGGCAAACTAAGGCATCTGTCAAGAACGGTCACTGTGACCTCTTTCTCAGAGGCAGATTGATGCACCAGTGCCTTCTGAGTCAGCTGAAATATGAAACTCAGCCCTCCTACTAGGAGCTTCAGGGCCACAGTTAATTCCAACTTTTTGTCTTTTAGTCTCTTGTTGTAGTATCTCTCCATAGTCGTGGTATGGGGATGAAATCGTGGAACAACACACTTAGAACAGTGCTTGTCTCACACAGACACTCCGTAAATAGGACTTTAAGGTAAAAGAGCATTGTCCCTGATGATTTAGGTAACACACCTTTGAAATCAGTTCACCCAAAAGAAACAAAATGATCTCCTTTTGAAAAACAAAGATTAGTCAGTCCTACTGTGACACAGGATTTATGGCCTTCATGTCATCTTCAAATGTGGCCTCAATCCACACAAAGCATCAGTATGACACTGTGCAGCACATCGGTGACCTTAAAGAGAAGCCACATCTCTCTCCTCCTCAGATTGTAAGTCACACCCTGCTGCTGATTTTACCCCAGGCAGGCATTTCAAATATTGTTTTCTTCTCCCCCTGTGTGTGGCATAAGCTATCCAGAAATATGTTCAAACTCAGAACATAAAATTCCAGACTCTTTACCCATCGTGATATTCTAATCTCACTCTGCTTCTATTTTTGACAATGAAAAACAATTATGCACACAGTATTCCCGACACTGTTGGTTCCTGAAAGACCCCCCCCCCCCCACTTCTATCTTTATATGGTAGCAGAAAGTAAAAATCCCAAGAAGTACTTTATTCATGTAGAAAAACCTAAGAAATGCAAGAATCAGTTAACTTTCATAGACGGTGGCTTCTTCCTATGCTCTAGACTGTGCAGCTAAGTGAGTGAGAGCGCCGTGACCACAGCAGTTTTGAGCTGTTCTTTTTGGCCTCCAGTAGAATTACAGGTTAAGGCCTTTCACTTCCTCCACAAATACTCATTTCTGTGCACTAGTTTTATTTGGGAATAAATTGGTTCTTGCATATATATGTTCCATATGAAAAGGAAAATCTGGATGTGGAAAGTGCTTTCTAGAACTGAGTTGTAGGATGAAAAGTGACCTCTCTAGCAACATTGCCCTGAGTGCATTTTGGTAAGTAGGTGGATTGGCTTAGGCTGGGTTTTTGCTAAGCTCTTGGTTCTTCTACTGATAAAGGTTCTGCTGTTTTCTTTTTCTGACCTGGAACTCACTCTGCATGTCGTCCAGGCTGGCCTTGAACTCACAGTGATCCTCCTACCTCAGCCTTTTGAATGTTGGAATTAAGGCATGAGCCACACATGCTGGCTTTTGCCATGTTTTCTTATTTTATTTTTGTTTATTTTTACTTACTTGAGAGCAACAGACAGCAAGAGAAAGAGGCAGAGAGACAGAGAGAATGGACACATCAGGGCCTCCAGCCACTGCCTACGGACTCCAGATGCATGCTCCACCTTGTGCATCTGGCTTACGTGGGTACTGGGGAATCGAGCCTTGAACCAGGGTCCTTAGGCTTCACAAGCAAGTGCTTAACTGCTAATCCATCTTTCCAGCCCCTGCCATGTTTTCTAAGAGGTAAGTCTGCCAGTGCCTGTAGCCCAGTAGCAAGATGCCTCAGGGAATACCTGGCCACCATCATAGAACCCCAGTTCATGGGCTGTCTGGATCCTGCCTCAGGAAGCAAACAATAACATATTATTTATGATTGAGGGACATCTAAAGTAGAATAAAAAGGAAGAGAAGAGATGAAGCTGGCAGGAGGGCCAGAAGCTATGTTATATGAAACTGGCTGATCAGCTCCATTGAAAAGCTATGTGGTCATTCCATTTTTCCTTCAGGCATCAGAAGACGGGAGTAGTTGGCAAAAGATATTGAGGCTGCCACTGGCCCCCACAGGGAGAGGAGAAATACTTCACACACCTTTAAATCCATGGTCCTGGATACCATGTTTCATCCCATAAGATAAAGCACAAAGCTATTCTGTATACCTAAATTTTTTGGCATTTATTTTACATTATTCAGAGCTGTAAGAAAAATAACTTTTAAAAATTTCAAACCTTGCTTATTTAATCTATTGTACATTTCCAACAGAACATGAGGCTCAGAGGCTTGTAGGATTTGGACTTAGGTTTGTTTGTTCATTTGATGTATGACATACTTTCACTTTAACTCTAAGTACTGTGATGTGCAAAAGATCATTCCTTACCTGCAGAGACAAAAAAGTAGACAAGTAAGGCATTTCTATGTGGTGGCATTGTGCAACTATATGCCTCACAGAGAATAAAGGTGCATGTAATGAGGTGCCAAGTGTGTGTTCTAGGATAAACAAGATACTGCCAAGTCAAGAATCAAGGTGAGGTTGAGCATAGCTGAGAGGCAAGAGAGAGTGAGGAGTAGTTATGATTAAATCCTATGTAGCATCTGTCCCTGTGCATTTCTATACAGACTCTTACCCTGTATCCTGGCCATGTCAGCTTTTCAAAAAGCATGACACACACACACATTCCCATAGACTCATTTTCAAGAGAGATGTAAACATGCTTGCAGGATATTAAGAGTATTTAAACAGATTCCTCCCCCATAATAATCCTAAACCAGAAACAAATGAGAAGTCCATCAAGAAGAAAATGGCTAGCCAACATTTTGACGTATGCCCATAATAGAATAGTACTCAGCAACAAAAAGGAATGGCATAGTACTGTGCAGAACTGAAGGAGAGATATTAAAAACATACTTAGTAAAAATCTGGAAACATCATAATTACATTGAGTCTTGTATAAGGTAAATAACTGCCATTCAGTGTCACTATGTAACACACTATCTTCCATGATTTCTGTTTTTCAGACTTCTAGTTTCTCATCGTTGGAAGTCTCGGATAGTGTGTGCTTTTAACCACTCATTGCCAGTATTCAGAAAAAATATGATTTTTTGTCCAAGTGTTTGCTAATGTAAGTTAAAAATTATATTTAATTTGGATTCAACTATTTATACATTTACAATATGCCTATTTCATCAAAATATATTGCATAATATTTAATAAAATCAAATACATAAAATAAGGTTGTCAACACTGTTTATACAAAAAAAAATCTGGAAACAGAATAGTATGGTTCCATTTATATGCAGTGGCTTCAAACACAGCCTGTGATAAAAAGCAGATGTCTTCTCTAGGGGCATTTCATGCAATTGATTACAGAGATGCAGGAGAGGTACTTTTAGGTTAGAACTAGTCTATAACTTCATTGTGATAGTGGCTTTAGTGGTGATTACAACTGTCAGGACTTGATGAACTTTATGCATTATGTATGTCATTTGATGTCAGAAAGGGTCCCGAAAAGAGCAATTGGGAAATATCTGAAAAGCTAAAGCATTTAAAACAATGCTTTTACGTTCAGAGAATTAAATCTAGAATCTAAGGTTTGTAGAAAATAGTTTTGGAATCAGAAAAATTGGTGCTTTGAGTCCTGAGTTCTCTGCATTACGGTCTTAAGCTGAGTCTGTAATCTAGGAAGGGAGATGTTAGTGCTGGGTTTATATCAAGAACTCTGGTACTAAAGAACATAAGCTTGGAGTTCAATGCCATGGCTTAAAGAGAGACTGGAAAATCATGAGGGAATATCTCTATACTTTTGAAACAGTATCAGCCAGTTCATTCCCAGCCTGCCTGAGTGTTTTCAAATGGAATTTCAATGACTTGAGTCTTACACTTCCATGTTTCCACTTTTAGTGCCTGAAACCTTTTATATATAGAAGCTTTGTTAAGATATAATTTAGGGCTGGAGAGATGGCTTAGCAGTTAAGGTGCTTGCCTGTGAAGCCTAAGGACCCATGTTTGAATCCCCAGATCCCATATAAGCCAAATGCACAAGGTGATGTGTGTGCAAGGTTGCACATGCACACAATGTGGTACATATGTCTGGAGTTTGATTTCAGTGGCTGGAAGCCTTGACATACTAATTCACTCTTTCGCTGTCTCTCTCTTGCTCTCACTCTCATAAAATAAATAAATAAGACCAGTCTGTTGGGCTTGCCTCTCTCCCTATCTATCTATCTATCTATCTATCTATCTATCTATCTATCTATCTATCATCTACATATACATGTATATATGTGTGTGTGTATGTATGTATATATACATACATACATACATACATCTCATTTGGAGGCAAAGAACAAAAACAAAACAAAAAAGATATAATTTATATGCCATAAAATTCACCTGACTTTAAAGTATACAGTTCTATTGACTTTAGTGTATTCACAGAGTTTATAACTGTTGCTATCAGTTTTAGAATATTTTCATTACTCCATCAAGAACATAATTTTCTATCTTCTTGTCCAACTGTCTTCCTCTCTCAGTTTTAGGAAACCATTAATCTATGTTCTGACAATCTGTGTTTCATCAGTTTTGTTGCATATCTCAGTACTTCATTTTTCTTTGTAGCTGAATAATTTATCGTGATGGTATAACACACTGTCTTTATCTGCTTATCAGTTGATGGACATTTAGGTTATTTCTGCTTTGGTCTATTATAGAAATGCTGTTATGAATACTCTTGTAGGATACACCCACATATCCCTTTTTCTTAGGTATATATCTGGGAGTAGAGTTAAATGATGACAGGCTCGTGTTAGGCCATAAGCTGAGAACTCAGAATGCTCAAAGTACTAGGTCACATGACTTTAATACTGAGGAAATTTAAGTATTTCCCAAAGTGCTTGCATTATTTTGCATTTTTATTACTGAAAGATGAAGTTTATAATTTTTCCAAATATGCATCAGCACTCATTATTACCTATTGTTTTGATTTATGGCACAGTCTGAGACCTTTGTGGGGTAGCAGAGCTTAGGGGAGCTCATTGATGCACAGCCATGGGGCCATACCGTATTAGCCCCATCTTCCACTCATGTCTACTGAGCTTTACCTAGGGCTGGCATAAAAAAGTCATACTCTAGAGATTTATTTTTTAACTCTAGAGACTCTTGCATGTGAGATCTAGGCCCAGAAATTCTATTCTCATGGCAACATAAGACAGTGCCTTCTGAACCCTTAGGCTTGTCTCATTCTCATTCTCACAAAAGGAGGGATGTAAGCCTGGTTGAAAGAGCAAAGCTCTCTTTGCTGTGGAGAATGTGAATAGGCTCTGATTGGTATTCACAATAATGAGAATAACTAATATTTATTGAGAGTTTATCTGGTACCAAATATTGTTCTAACATGTTTTACATAAACTGTCCATTTAGAATATAACTTAGCCCATGGAGATAGATAAACAATATTAACCTGAGTAATAATCCCAAGGGCTTGCCAATAATACACGAGTCATGATTGCATTCATGAAGGTTGAGTGCAGAGCTGTAGTCTGCCTTGTACTTCTGACTTACCATTGATTTGTAATTGCCTAAATCTAGTGGGGCTATTTTCTTCACTATTACATTCCCAAAATTTACATGATCTCTGCCCCATAAAAATAATAATAAATTTATTTTGAACAAACAAAAGAACAAAATTAATTTGCAGTATTTCAAAGCTATTGTTTACAATTGGAATGAGATTAGTTATGTTTATAGCAAGAGAGCTTATATGAGAGTCTGTGGATTACCCCTCGCCCCCACTCCTCCTGATTATGTAAGCCCTTATTTGCTAGCAAGCCCTCTTCCTCCTACTTTATTCTGTAGTATGACTGGTACAACTCGATTGCTAACATTTTCTCTAATTGTGGAGTTTTCTCTAATTGTGGAGTAACAGATTGTAAAGGATTGAAGATTTCATAATACAAACATTTGGCCTGCTCAAAGGTAGGTAGGAGTAAGACAGAACGTAAAAACATTTAATTTGAAGAGTCACAAACAAGATAATCACAAAAATTGTTCCCAAACACACGATGAGCTCATCAGAAAAAATTACATTTTGAAAGATTCAAATATGTGAACAACAGAACAAGACATTCTCTTGCATGGCTGCCCACTTGAAATCCTCTTAACTTTTTCAAAAATATGAGACATCAGACATAGACAACAAGATTGCTCTTGTGTAGATCATGTTTCTTATTCTCTTTCACCTTTGGTTTGTTTCCCATTCCTCACTTTCTGCTACTCTGGCCTCTGTGTATGAAATTTATACTTCCAGCCACTTGGCTTTATTCAGATTTAACTGACAACAATGCTCCCTTCTTTGTCCTTTGGCCAAAGAGAAAAACTAACACATTTGTTTCTATTTTTATATTTTATTTTGTTTTGTTTATTTATTTATTAGAGAGAGAGAGAGAAAATGGGCGTGCCAGGGCCTGCAGCCACTGCAAACGAACTCGAGATGCATGTGCCACCTTGTGCATCTAGCTTTATATGGGTACTAAGGAATTGAGCCGGGGTACTTTGGCTTTGCAGGCAAGTGCCTTAACCACTAAGCAATCTCTCCAGCCCTTATTTCTATTTTTTAAAATATTTAATTTATTTATTTATGAGAGAGAGAAAGAGGCAGAGAGAGGGAAAGGGTGCACCAGGGCTTGCAGACACTGCAACCAAAGTCCAGATGCATGGGCCTCTTTGTGCATCTGGGTTACGTGGGTCCTGGGGAATCAAACCAGGGTCCTTTGGCTTCACAGGCAAACGCTTTAACTGCTAACCCATCTTCTCCAGCCCTCTATTTCTATTTTTAATGACTAGATTTTTCTGGGCATTACATGCAGCAAAATTTATGAGGAATTCATAAAATTCAGAGAAATTTTTCCCCATAGTGAGTGATTTGAGAGGCATGGAACATTGCTAATGTTCTCAGCACCTGGTTAAAATCAGGACATGAGCCTCAACAGGCTATCTACCTCATTGTTTTCAACTGAAACTGACCATTTTACCTACACAGGCATCTGCTCAGTGTCTGACTCCAGGTTGCTTTTATAGACATTTCCATGGAATTTATTGTTTCAAGACAAAGACAAACTTCATGGAAAAGGGTATGCAGGGCAGAACAATGAGTGCTACATGGAGAAAGGCAGAGACAGAGGCTGGAATTCAAAAGTATGTAACTCTGTGCCCTAAGCATTGTGACTGGAACAGTGAGGCATTTGTCAAGGATATAGATGATATAAATGATGATGTAAGCTTGCAAAAGAAAACTCATTTCATTTTAATTTCATCAACCAATTTGGTGGACAATATTTATTTAGGTACTTTGTATGTTCCAGGCATAGTCCTATGTACTAGGGATTTCTTAAATAGTTAGGGAATATCCAGAGACACTTGCACAAATTCACTTTCTATAAACATGACTAAAGTCTCTCCAATTATGTACAAGAGCTTTGAAATACTGCATATTGATTTTTTTGCATTTGTTCTTTTGCTTATTCACTCTGTTTTATAGGGCAGGGATTGTGCTCATTTTTGGGAGTACAATAGTGAATAAAAAGTGTATATTAGTTATGTTTTCCCTCATTTTCTTAGTGGGCACTGCCCTGTAACCCCCACTACCAGCATGGGGCTATCATCCACAATGAGCTTTTGATCAGAGAAACCTACAAGGTTTCCTAAAACAATGACAGACTTCTGTAAGAGTACTTGATGACCCACCAAAGGTCAGTGGTAAGACCCTATTGCTGAAGACTCCATACGCAGCTGACACGTAAAATGGAACGGCATGGCTGGAAGCCAGGAGAGAGTCAGTCCCCAGACAGTCAGCATGTCTAGTGCCAGAAGGTGCTACATGGGCGACTGGGGGAAATGACCAATATCTGTCCAAGCAACTCATGGTCTAACCTAATTAGCAACAAATAACCTGGTGTGATGCCCACATAAGTGCAATAGTGGCACACAGCCATGGTGGGGAACCAACTGCTCTTGATTTGGCTAACTGATCCCCTCAGTGGTATGAGACCTGTAGCTGGAGCTGGGAAACAAGTCAGAACCATATCCAAACATAAGCCCACTCTCCAATATCAAGCTACCATCAATCATGGGCTACAAGAGGGCCTACACCTATTAAACTCTCTATCAAAAAAGTAAGTGTTATCTCAATTTTCCAGGTGCTAACTTACTCTCCGTTGAAGAATCTGCTTCTCTTTTTCAGATAGATGCAGATCCTAAGGTTAGAGCCACCCCATCATACCTCAAAAGTATGATGGCTGAAACTAAGGAAAATTGGTGAAACAAGCAAGGGTGCTGTTTTCCTGATGAACTGGATACCAGCACAAAGGGGAAGGAGACCAACACAGAGAAAAATCAACTCCTACCAAATCAGAGAGCCAGAGACCCAGTGGCCCCCAACACCTCAGCACTGAAGCAGACCAAAAATGAACCCAACATGGCTCAGGGAAATTTTGCAGAAGAGGGGGCGGAAAGAATGTCAGAGTTGGGTCATGATATGCAGAGACATTTATTGTACCAATAACTGTGGGTTAACTCCACAATGCACGACCCATTTATATCAACAAGGAGGGTCCATTGGGAGGGGGTAGGTCATGGATGAGCCTAAACAATGGTACCAAACTGCCTGTATTTGCTGAAAAGAAAACTAATAAATTAAATTAAAAAAAAGAAAAAAAAAGTGATAAGAATGGAAACACAGTCATTTCCTGGAACTCACTGATAATAGCAGATCAAGTTGTCAATATGCAGAGTAAAGAAAAATGGGTTTTGGAGTCAGAGACCCTTGGGCCTAAATCTTTGCTAATTTGTTTATTTTCTGGGTGTCACAAGGCAAAGGGTATGCTAGAGTATGAAATGTAGATGAGATTAACCCTATGGGGTTGCTCAGGGGACTAAATAAGATGTGTGAAAAAGCAGTATTTAGTACAGAGGGGCCCTGGCTTTCATTTCAGTTTCCTAAAAGCTTCAGTTAATGTCTCCAGTCTAAATGTACCAGTCTGATATTTCAAGGGACAAACTCATTAAATTCTTCAATCTTATTTCTCAAGGCCTCCATTGTACTTTTCATTCATCTGTTACTTGACCTGTCATTTGTGGTGGTAGTACATGTACTCTTGCTGATCACTTTGACTTCTAGAAGCATGCTGTTTCTGCTTATTCAACTTCTCTCTCTCTCTTTCTCTTTGTGTTTGTGTGTGTGTGTATATATACACTCTCATGTGTATGCATCAATGTGGTGGCCAGAGGAAGATCTCAGTTGTTGACTCACAGGAACACCATCCACTTTTTTTGAGACAAGTTCTTTCATTAGCCTGGAACTCTCAAAGTAGGCTAGACTGGCTGGCCAGTGAGCCCCAGGGATCCACCTGTCTTTACTTCCTTGGAAGTGGTACTATAAACTTGTATGCCTCCACACCTGGTTTTTGTATGTGGATTCATGGGTGTCGTACTTGGGCCTTCTGCTTTACTGACTGACCTATCTCCCCAGTCCCACCCTCTGAGTTCTGAAGACTAGCTCATTTATTTTTCTAATGACTCACTTGTTTGCCTCTTTTCCTATCTAAGCATAGTACTTATTTCTAACTCTTAATTCTTTGTGTAGCTAAAAGATTATTTTACAATAGAAAACCTTACTTCTATTGTTATAACAGCAATAATAATAATAGTAATTGATCATTTTCCATGTGTACTCATTTTTCTTTGTTTTTCGAGGTAGAGTCACACTGTAGCCTTGGCTGACCTGGAACTCACTTTGTAGTCCTGGGCTGGCCTCCAACTCACAGCCATCTTTGCACGTCAGCCTCTTGAGTCCTGGGACTAAAGGTGAGCCCCTCCATGCCTGGTTTCATCTTTTATGATATACATATATATAAGTCCTTTACAAACTAATTTCATAGATATTCAATATACATTTTGAATGTATGGGAGGGAATTTAAACTTAATTTTTATATTTTAATGGACATGAAATCCCTGTCTTCATTAAATTAATTAATATCCATGTATAGAGAATAAGAAATTTGTGTTAATGCTAATATTTAAATTGTAAGGCTTTACAACCTAGATAGAAATTCATGCTTTGTATTTATGGAATAATACCTTTGTGAAGCACCAAAAAATACTGAAGCTAGTTACTAGGTCTTTGCCATTATATATATATATTATATATATATATGTATGTATGCATTATATATATATGTATGTATGCATATGTATGTATGCATATGTATATATGTATGCATATGTATATATGTATATATATATTTATTTTTTTTTGCATGAGTGTGTGTGTAGAGTATGTGTGGTATGATGTGCTGTGTAATGTGATATGTGCATTGGCCTATGCATATGTTAAGTGTGCAGATATGCCTGCCCTGTACACATGCCTGTGGAGGACAGATGGAAACCTCTGATAGCTTTCTCAATCAGTCAACTTCATTTTCCCTATGAGGGAGTCCCTCACTCAACCCAGAGATGCTGTTTTTGGCTCTAGCACTTCTGTGGTCTCTGCCCCCAGCAGGACTGGTGTTAGAACCGTGTGTGGTTATGCCCAGCTTTTATGTGGGTGCCAGGGAGTGGAACTAGGGTCTCAGGCTCTCATAGTTGTATGATAAGTGCTGTCATCTACTGAATCTCACCCTAGACTCTATCTTGTATTTATTTACAGTGTATTATAATATATGAAAGGGAATACCCACACACCCCTTTAAACAGTTGCAAGCTGTCCAAGCAAACTCACTAAATGTTAAGGTTCCAAAAAAGGAGCTAAAGCAGAGAAAAACTAGGGGGCACTAGAATTCTACACTGAAATGTAATTTATAGCTACACTTTGAGGCTCAGAAGATCAAAAGAGATTAAAGACATGGGTATGGTGAAACAGAGGACATGGGCTTCAGAGCTGTATTTTAATTTTACTGCTAGCATTGTTTGTGTGAAGCTGGACTCAGGTTTTCCTTCCTATATTCTGTGTTACAGACTTAATAATGCTAAATTTGAGGAATATTATGAGGATAAATCTTCATTAATCACAACTTGAGAATCGTCTATGTGCTATTACTTGTGTTTCCAGCTTAGAGAAGTTAAGGAAAACTTCCATGAGCTTTGGGAACAAGGGAGCCAGGTAGGGAACAGAAGACTTTGTGGTTAGAACTGTGTGCTTAAGAAATGATAATGGGGAGCAAATGGAATTGGATAGGAAGTATTTTGATGGCACTTCAGGTCTCTCACCAAGGTTATTTTTCTTTCTTTCTTTCTTCTTCTTCTTTTTTTTTTTTTTTGTTTTTTGTTTTTTGGAGGTAGGGTCTCACTCTATCTCTGGCTGATCTGGAATTCACTATGTATCTCAGTGTGGCCTTGAACTCATGGCAATCCTCCTATCTTTGCCTCCTGAGTGCTGGGATTATAGGTGTGTGCCACCATGCCCAGCTAATTTCTTTTTTTTTTAAATTTAAAAAATATTTATGAGAGAGGCAGAATAGATAGATAGATAGATAGATAGATAGAAGAGAGAGAGAGGGAGAGAGAGAGAGAGAGAGAGAGAGAGAGAGAGAGAGAGAGAGAGAGAGAGAGAGAAAGGGAATGGGCACATCAGGGCCTCTAGCCACTGCAGATGAACTCCAGATGCATGTTTTACCTTGTGTATCTGGCTTTATATGGGTACTGGGGAAACAAACCTGGGTTCTTTGGCATTCCTGGCAAGTGCCTTAACTACTAAGCTGAGGTTATTTTTTGTTTCAGATGGGTCTGACTTACATACTTTTTCTAGGGAGTCCACAATGAAGCTGTTAAACTTTTGTTGAGGCACTCAGTGAAGTGAGAATTTGGATTTCCTTTACTGCATCTGAAAGTGCAATGCTGTACACTAGAGAGATGAATAAAGTTGTTTACTTTTCTATCATGCTTCTAGAAGCCACATTAATAAGTACATAAAATTCTTTATATACTAAAATATGGTTATAGTTAGTGATTGAAATTATGGACTAATGCTTGTCATAAAACTTGTATCATATAAAGTATGTTCCAAGTCCCATAAAATGGACACATAGATACAGAACATACCAAATGGTATCATGGTCTTAATACAGAATAAAATGACTGTTTCTAATTTATACCCATTGTACTATACATTTGACTCACAACAAATATTTTAGGTATGGTAAATTTGAATTTAGGTCATATTCTTTGAATTCTCCTTGAGTCAAATTGTCATATTTCTTTGGGTAATTTTTATGTTGTAAGCATCATAGATTTAACCAAGTCTTAACTTTGAAGGTTAAATTAGGCCAGTCCATAAACTCTATAGGCATCATGGGAACAGGATGAAGAAAAAAAAAAGAGGGCTATGGTGAGGAAAGTTAGCCTGAATATGAGTATACAAAAAATCAGTAAGAGGAAATCTGTTATTTTCATAATTGTCAATGAAAACAACAGCAGCAATGACCTAGCTCTGCACCTGAACTGCCTCTGCAGGACAGGAAATAGGCCCTGAGGGACTAAAGTAAGTGGTAGCACATCTTAACAGCCTTTCAGAATATGATTTAATTTGTGAAACAAAAACTCAATATTGTTACAAAGACTAAAACAGGGAGTTTGAAGGATAATGCACATCTCTCCCCTTTCATTTGCTCATATACTTGTACCCCTATTGTGTGCTTGTTTCTGTGATCAAATTTTGTTTTCTGGTGGAAACCAAGATGTGATTTTTTTTTTTTTTTTTTTTTGCCTGAAAGCACTTTTTAGGTATGTCTTCCTCAAATGAATAACACATTTCAGTGTATTTAGTAATTGTGTGTCCACTTTATGGGATTCCCTTTTAACTACACAAATGTTATGATGTGCCCTTTTTGGAATTTCAATCACTAACTATAGTGTAATGTAATGCATAAAGAGTACTATGTATTTTATAATGTGGTTTCTAGAAACACCATAGAAAAAAATAAACAACTTGCTATATCTTCACTATTTTTCTGAAGTGTGATGGAGTATAAATGACAAGGCAGGTTCGTTCTTATTGGCACTGTGCTTAAAACTATTTCCAATTGGAATATTGATTTATTGGGATGTGTGACTGTGCTGAGACCATGAGTTGCCACCTAGTAACTACATGTACTTGGAAACAGCATGAATTGTTTCAATGATCAATGGCCATAAAGGTTCTATAAGAAAGAATAACCCATTTCAAAAGAGGATCAAGTAATTGACCATTAGAAGCCCAAAACTTGCCATTTGATTGAATATATAGTCTCTGAGTATTTTTCTGTGCAGCAAATGTTTTTCTAATTAGGCTTAAAAATGTGAAATTTTCTTGCAAAATTGATTTTCCATTAAGGCACTAAAGTAGCTTCTCTTCCCTTCTGCTTGGGTACTAATTAAATTATGTTCCAACTTGTTTTAATTCAGCAATCAATTTTATTTTCCATTTGCACTGGATCGCAGAATCTCATTGAAAAATAGCTGTAATGAGTTAACACAAAGAAGAGGTGACAGACTTACTTTCTAGTGGATAGAAAACAGCACTGGGAAGTATGTGAGAGTCTGGAGCCTACTGGACAAGGATGCACATTCGTTGATGATGTCCTTGATGCAGGGTTCAGGAATGAGAAAATTGCGAACTAATCATAAATTTATAAACTCAGGAAAATGTAGTCATAGCTCTTGATAGTGCTATTTGGAGTAAATATGTAAACATGCTAAATGAACAAATTATTCTAAAAGGATGGTGGGGGCTGGAGGGATGGCTTAGCTGTTAAGGCGTCTGCCTGCAAAACCAAAGGACCCTGGTTTGATTCCCCAAGACCCATGTTAGCCAGATGCACAAGGGGACGCATGCATCTGGAGTTCATTTGCAGTGGCTGGAGGCCCTGGTGTGCCTGTTCTCTCTTTCTCTTTCTCCCTCATTCTCTGTCAAATAAGTAAATAAATAAAAATAAAATATTAAAAGGATGGTGGTTAGTGTCAGATTTGATCTTGGATGGGACATGGATGGGTATCACTGAGTGATTAAAAACAGGAAAATCTAACCTACATTCAACAGACTATCTGATGCTATTCATATGAGAAGCATTTTGCAAATTAAGACTTGTGTACATTGATTTTCTTTTGAGGCAAGGTCTCACCCACCTAGGCTTGCTTTGAATTCACAGCCATCCTCCTACCTCAGTGCTGAGATTAAAGATGTGAGTCCCCATGTGTGGCTTTACACAGGGTGATTTTAAGGCCATATAGTGAGAGGAAAATTCGTCAAAACTAACAGTTGTACATATGTAACTACCTTTTGAGACTCAATGGTTACACATTTCTGTTTAAATTAAAAGAAAAGTTGAATTTGCTTCAAGGTCAAGTTCCACTTTCATCATTAGCAGGAGAAGGCAAGAGGGAGTAGTAGATCATGTTACATAAAACAGACAAAAAAGAAAGAAAAATGACAGCGACCTAAACTAGTCAGGTGGCTTAGAGTGTGTTGATTAGAGGACTGTGACGAAGCAAAGGAAACTCTCAGCAGCACTGGACTCTGGGGCAGTCCTGTGCCACTTCCTGGCAGGTTTTCTCACTTTGTTTTTAAGTTCTACAGGAAGCTCACACTATCCACAGTTTCCCATTCCTTTCTAAATTGATTTAGACATTAACGGATCAGTAAAATAACATATAATCCCTCAGCTCATACAACTGCTTCATCATCCTAATACTTAAATATTTGTCTACTTTCTGGCAAAACCATCTTACCTTACTCCCCCCACCCCCTTAAATCAGAATAGCTCAGTTGGTATGATTTATCCTGCTTCAATCCAAGTCTCTAACTGAACAGCTTCCTATAGTTAAGGGTTGCAATTCTCGATCCCAGAGTTGCTCCCATTTTCTCACTTTTTCTTTGCTATCTTTCAATTCATTACAGCATTAAAAATGACATTTAAAGATGAATACTGAAATCATGAACACGATTGCTCATATAAATGGAAAAATAATTCTTAGAAATTATGAGAACTAAAGTCAATCTAAAACTTATTTATTCACACAATTTTAATTTTCTGCAGTTAATGGACAGTATCATGAAAGATACAGCATGTATCATTGAGAACAAGCAAATCTTTAGATGTGGAATGTAATTGAAATTTATTTCCTTTATTATGAGAAACTGTGTACCTGGGACTTATAGAGGTACTTTGCAAGCTTGGAATCTGTTTTATGAAGTTCCCTACATCACAATAAAAGGAAATAGCCTCTCCATTGGAACCAAAATGACTATTCCTGAGCAGCTATGAAAAAAATGTCTTCAGAGTTTTAAGCCTGTAATAGTAGACTTATTATTGACCCTTAGCACCTTTCAGAGATGTTCAGTAAGTACAATGGTGGTGAGTAAATAGAATCTAGGAAATGCACATAGACAAGAATAGAAGAGGAAAAGGAAAACAAAAGAAGACAGGCAGAAGAAAAAGAATGGGAAAGAGCTCTATTTTACTTAAGTCACTATGAAGAGTTTTATCTTATACCTTTAAAAAATTCTCTCTCTCTCTCTCTCTCTCTCTCTCTCTCTCTCTCTGTGTGTGTGTGTGTGTGTGTGTGTGTGTGTGAGAGAGAGAGAGAGAGAGAGAGAGAGAGAGAGAGGGAGAGAATGGGCATGCCAGGGCCTCTAGCCACTGCAAATGAACTCCAGATGCATGTGCCACTATGTGCATCTGGCTTATGTGGGTTCTGGGAAATTGAACCTGGGTCCTCAGTCTTCTCATGCAAAGGCCTTAACCACTAAGTCATTTACCAGTCCATATTCTACCTTATAAATAAAGAAGATAAGGGGCCTCTTTCTAGATTAAAAATGAAAGCAACCTGAATCAGAGAGTGCTTAAGTAATTGGCTCAAAGTCAAATAGATCAGCTAGCACTGAAGTGAGGATGTGATTCTGTTTTCCAGAAACCAGTTTAGTTGTCCATAATAAAGTCAGCTAGGAGATAAGAAGGGTGGTACTACAAAACTGTTATAAAGGCCCATGTGCCTATTCTTTTCATTTAAGGCAAACAGCACATTTAAAAAAATTTTTTTGTTTATTTATTATTTATTTGAGAGCGACAGACACAGAGAGAAAGACAGACAGAGGGAGAGAGAGAGAATGGGCAAGCTAGGGCTTCCAGCCTCTGCAAACGAACTCCAGACGCGTGCGCCCCCTTGTGCATCTGGCTAACATGGGACCTGGGGAACCGAGCCTCGAACCGGGGTCCTTAGGCTTCACAGGCAAGCGCTTAACCGCTAAGCCATCTCTCCAGCCCTAAACAGCACATTTTTAAGGACTATGATAACAAACACTTGACTGATTCAAATGACAATGAATGATGAGCATGTGGGAGAAGAAGAAGAAAAGAGGGGGAAATCAGGGAATGAAAGCAGAAATTTGATTCTTGTCAGGTGTCTACCTAACCTCCAAAATTCTAGAGTAAAATATATGAATTTAGTGTTGTCTCAAACTGCACTTACTCAATTTGTTTTTCAAAAATTTCAAGAAAAGGTCTCACTCTGGCCCAGGCTGACCTGGAACTCACTCTGTAGCCCCAGGCTGGCCTCAAAGTGATCTTCCTACCTCAGCCTTCCCAGTGCTGGGATTAAAGGTGTATACCACCACACCTGACTCAAAGAATTTTTGAGATAGGGAAATTACTCAGTAGTCTATTCTTCCTGAGTTCATGCCAAAATGTTTTTAACTTTTCAGAAGACCTCAAATCACTGGGAATCCAATATCATGAGTAGTTATCTATTGAAGGTCAAGTAGTGGAGGTCATATACCTTAAATGGGAAGGCTTTTGAGATGAAAGTGGGTCATCTCATAGTCAACCAAATGGCCAGTCCAAAGCGAATTATGCAAGGAATATCAACCTGTTAATAAATATTTGTTATGGTCTTGCTTTATGCTTCAGATACAAGGAATTTGTACAGTGCCATTTAGATACAATATGAAAACCCAGTGAAATATCTTGCTACTTTGTGGTATAGAAACATGATGATTGGTCAACTTTCTCATCAGATAAATGCTTGACTTGATGTCACTATTAGCTTACTTATAGGAGAGAACTATGTAAAAATCATACATTATGAAGATAGTATTTTCAGGTGGTTTTCTGAATTGATGAATATTCATAATAGGGTTTACACTAATGTCAATACTTAACAATGCCACATTTGACCTATTTGGATAAGATTGAATATGTATATAATTTTCTTTCAAAAGAATGTAGAGCTTAATCTAAGAAATTATCCATCTTTTTGCACACCAAAATAATAATTTTAGAACACAAACAAACTCAATTTTACATAGATTTCAACAACCTTCATCTCAAACCTTTCTTTTTATTAGGAGTATGAAGTTAGTAGCTGCTGATGGCTGATAGAATTCCAAAGTAATGAATTTGGTTGATTTTCACTCTCTGATCTCTCAGGTGGTCCCAAAGTGACTACATGTTACTGAATATTAGGGATGTAAGGATCTTGAATTATTGGAGCTATTTGTAATCCCTTGGGTAATTATTTCCAGGATACTAAAATATGGCTAGGAAAGGAGTTGCTTAAGGAATCTGGAGTAGCTAAGGGTTGTTTGCTCTTCTGTTACTGGCCTGCTGAGACATTCATAGAGAAAAATGTCAGTGCCAGGCAGGCACAGCATAATCAAATAGAATTGATTATCGTGGTGTGTAATGTGCTAAGGATATTGAACTTTATTTTTTACATCACAGAAAAATACTTGGCTAAACTATTAAAACCAGGAGAAAAACAATGTGAAGGGTGCTATAAAAATGTGAGTCATGTAAAAAATGGATCTAATATCAGCCTTTGTGAATTATAGTTGATTTTTTTTTACCCACAGTTCTGTGATAGCTTTAGGAGAAACAACAAACTTGTCTGCAATACACAGAAATAATCAAGGAAAAAGTGCCATTTTGTTTTATTGCAGTAGCTACATTGCCTATGTAGATACCACAAAATGATTGCAGAAAAATACCAGGATAAAATGATTTTTGATTGTCCTTTTAAAGAAGTTGTGTGTGCCTATATGTATGATGGGAGATTATTTGTGTACCTAGCATGTGGATCTCTCATTTTCTTTCCAATAGCACTCAGAAGTTGTATACCTTTTTTTTTTTTTTTTCCCTTGAGGTTGAGTTTTTCACTCTAACTCTGGCCCAAGCTGACCTGGAATTTACTGTGGAGTCCCATCTGGCCTTGAGCTCACAATGAACATCCCGCCTTTGCCTTCCTAGTGCTGGGATTAAAGGTGTGCTGCACCATGCCTAGCCTGTATATTCTTTTTTAACAAGGTTATACATTCCCTCTGACCCTGTGTAGTGCACTCAAAATTTTTCAGTTTCAGAGACTTTAGCCTCTGAGTCATCTCATCATGTTTCTGGAGTCTTACATCACCTTCATACAAAGTATCTTTCCAAAGGTTATCATGTGGCCATCTACCCATGAGTATAGCTTGTTACGTTAGAAATACTAATGAATTTTCTACCTCTTCCTTCTCAGCACTCTGCAGATCACGCCATTCCTCAGTTACATGACCGAAATCCACTGTGTTCATGGGGACTTTGAATTCTCCGATGATGTCATGCTTGGAGAAACGATCAAAATCGTAGACAGCCATCACCAGGGTTTTGCCACCCAATTCTGAGTATGGCACCTAATGAAAAGGAATGGGGGAGGACATCTGGTTATAAAAATGCTTGAAACCTGCTACCTTTAAAAATAGTATTTAGTATTTGATAAACAGAATAATTTTTTATATACATTGAGTCTCTTGAAGCTTAAACTACTTGGAGAAATTGGAAACCTGCTATAGTAATTTATCACTTTACCACATAGTCCTAGATGCTGGTGGTATCAGTAAAAGATCTTCTATTAGTTATGGTCTAATACCTCAGGATTAATGAAAGAATAAGCAGGCTAGTTGCATTTGTCAATAGAAATACTAATTTGTTATTGTTGTAAGGTATATTGCCAGGGTATAACTTGTTTTTAACATTCCATTAACTGTTTCAAGCCATGTGGATGCCTAAGTTTAACGGAGCAGTGACTTTTGAAAGGCATTCTGATAGTCTGCAAAGATTCAAAGGAAATTCACAAGATGCCTCACCTACTCTGTAAGATAATTTGCTGATTGACATGAACTGACTAGAAAATTGATGTTTTGAATATCAGAGGTTCATTATAATATGGATCTTGAAGTTCATTGGCAGGTATGACACTCTTTAGCATGAATTGTGGCAAAAGGCCAAAACCGAGAAATTCTCCAGCTGTTCAGATACATCTGTGACAGATGCTATGGGTTGGAAAGTTTATTAGTGGCATTTTTAATATTCAGGGAAAAGCATTGCAATCCAAGTAGCTACACTTCAGTAACTGGGTAGAAATGCCTAATTAAGAAATTGTGTAGACTTGTCCTAGGATTTGATCAATTTTCATACACTTATTTATCAGTGTAAATGGCTGTCTTATGCTTCAGCAAACATTTCTAAATTAACTCTGTATATTAAGAAGGGAAAGAGAAGAATGTTTGGCCACATATGTATAAGAACTTTTAGCTTTCCCAAGAGTATATTTTATCATGTATTAATCATTTGTTTGAAATCTCCTTATTTTATTAGACTATTATGACAAAAAACTAGGTATCAATATTTTTTTTTGGGGGGGGGGAAGAGTCTAAAGGAAACTTTAAAGGGATGATGGAAGTATCAAATTTTGGGGCAGGGATAGATTGTTATTATTCTTGGGCACGGGTAGATGATTAAACCTTGAAAATTTTATTGTATTTCTAGAACTTTTTCTTTGAGGCAAACTCAGTTAGCACTTTAAAAAATATGTGTTTGTGTGTGTGTGTGTGTGTGTGTGTGTGTGTGTGAGAGAGAGAGAGAGAGAGAGAGAGAGAGAGAGAGAGACAGAGAGAGAGAGAGGAGGGGGGGAGAGGGAGAGAATTGGTGCACCAGGGCCTCCAGCCACTGCTCTCAAGCTCCAGATGTGTTTGCTCCTTTTGCACGAGTGTGGCATTGCACATTTGTGTCACTGTATCTGGCTTAGGTGGGAAGCCTTTGATTTCAAAGAGACCTGGGTCTAGGCTTTCTAACTTCCTAGCTGAAGAACCTGGACAACTGAATGAACCCTAGATTCTTCCTCCCTCATGCTGTGATGATAATAGTCCTTAATTCCACAGACCTATTTTAAGGGTGAGTATATTTAAAGCATGTAGCACATAGTAGGCACAGAAACTTAAAAATAGTTATTATTAATATAACCTTTAGAGAGGAGTTTATTTCCGAGGAAGATAGTTTGGTTTAGAACGTGTTTAGTTCATGTTAAGTAGGTTTAACTCAGTTCAAAAGCCAATCTTTCAATGTTTTTATGCTTTTATTTATCTATCATATTGCCTCTTGACATTGCATGATGTATAATTTATAATCTAGATTGGAGAAATTAACCAGTTCTATAGAAAAATTGACAGATTACTCAACTATATCAAAATATATTATACTTTGAATGTATTTATGGCTTGATCAACCTTCCCAAAATAAAATAAAATAGAACTTATAAAAGTTTATAGGTAATTAAATTTTAAAAATAATTGTTCCTTGAAGTCATAAAAATTATGAATAAAATTATTAGCAATTATATTTTAAAACAAATAATGTGCAGATATCTCAAAATAGGAAAAGGTTGCACAATGTTTTGTTAAATAATTTAAGAATCTTGCATTCTAAATTCTAGTTAGAAATTGCTGAACAAAATAAAGATTAATATATAGCCAAATGCAAATCTATTGGCTACTTACAATACTGAAGAAACTGTTCTGTAGTGATGATAATGATTTATTCTTCACAAGCTGAGAATTTCTAGAATACTATTATTGCTACTCTAAGCTAACTATCCAGGCACTACATAACTTAAATAATACTACTACCGACACCTTATAAAGGACTTATGTCTTGAAAACCAAAAGCAACATCAGAGTCAATGAAAACCACTGCTCCTTCCTGAGCCTGAAAACAAGCTCCTAAACAATGATTCAGCCATCAGATTCATTTCCCGTCGGCATGTTTGCCAACACAAGGCGCATGCCATTGCTAAGCCTGGCTGAAGGACAGGGTGATTTGGAATCAGCCTGCTGGCATATTCACAGACATTTCACGTTTCAGAGATGCATTGTTCTAAACAAGGCATTTTGAAACAATTTCATATATCCAAAAGAACTGTCTTTATGAATGACTTCAAGCCAAGTGTTACAGGATCCCCGAGGCTCACTGAGCATATCTTTTTGATGAGTTATCATGTGGCCAGAATATTTACTGGTTATGGTTTATCAAGTGAGGTGTGTCAACCAGATGAAGATCAGGGAAGAGCCTGATGTGAGAAATGCAAAAGGTAATGTGCCCACAAATTCTTCACTGACAAGCACAAGGGCTTTAGTGTGTGCTAACTGCTCAACACACATGCAGAACTTTGCAAGCAAAGACACTAAGTCGCATGGGTACCACATGAGCACTGGGACACGGCCACTTCACTGTAAATGCAGCAGGACTCTCCTGCCTTCAGGAACTCTGAAGCTCAGGAAACTAAGGACTTCCTATGGCTTTGTTTTTAGGAGGCCAAGGGTGGGGGATGTCCAAGTAATTCACATACTTGAGGCAGACTTTGGTTTTTGGATGTGTGTGTGTGTGTGTGTGTGTGTGATATTGAAAGGTCAATTATTCCATTCTCAATATGTACAAAAATAATATTCCATTCTGTAAAGACCCGGCAGAATCCTGCTTTGAGGACATCCAATGTGGAATCTTCACTAGACTAAAAATTAAAATGTAATGTGTTCTGACTAAATTGTGTTTAGTTTTACAGCAAGTTTTCACATGAATGCTTGTGTAGGTATCTAGGCAAAACCATCCCTTTGTCTAAAACAATAGAAGAAGTTATAAATAAATACAAAAAGAGTACCTTGAACGTGAATTGTTCATTGAAGACAGGATTAAGGGTTTTTCGGTGGACTTTCGTCTCAAATTTCTTCTTTTTATCGGGCAGGAGAAACACTTTCACGTAAGGATCGGATGTGCCGCCCATGTCTAAGGCGGGCAGCTCCGCAGCCTGGATGATCCCTACCAGCAGCTGTGAGGAACGACAGTAAACAGCACACATGTTGGTGGTCATTTAGGGGAAGGTTGATTCGTTTATAGGGCTGCAGATTGTGATTTCTCACTCTTCCTCTTGGCTTTTAATAAACTTTTATTCTCACAAATCTGAACACAGAAGGCAAATGTAATAGGCTCTCTAGAATTCAGAAACCCAATTATGACAGATGCCGATTCTAGGAAGCTTCATTCTTTGTACAAAACAGGCTTTTAAAAGGTTGCTAATTATAGTTAAATATGGAATTCATATTTGCAAAAGGATTGCAATCAACTTTCCAGTTGTTAAAAGCTCTTGTGCATTGTTTTTCTTTCTGCTGCATGGTTTGTAAGTGGAAGTAAATTGTTAAAAAATCACAGCTCTGTAATTACAAAGTAAGATTTTAAAAAATTCTTTTCTAAAGACTCAGACCAGCTAAATGGAAATGGAAATTTCTTAGAAATTGGACATTTTGAGATGAAAAAGTAAGATCTTCACATTTGTATTACACTTGACCTACACTTCTATGATGACTACTTTTTATTATAGCTTGAAATAGAATGATTATTATTTAAAAATAATTTAAGCATCATAGATAGGAAAGGGATAGTAGGACTAGGATATTTAATTGTAAGTAACTTTCTGATTTTTCCAAACACAGCAAATTACTCTGTACTTGTAAAAAAAAATATCTACTTTCTTACTCAGAAACCTCCAAATTTCACTGGGAATATTTGAATAATTAGCATTATTATCTAGCAGTAGTTTGTTGAGACAAGATCATATTCTATAGGCCATGCTGGCCTCAAACTCAGGGCAAAATTCCTATCTCAGCCCTGCTAGTAATAGGATTCTAGGCAAGAGCCACTATGCCCAACTAGTTAACACTTTTACAAAAGAAAAAAAAAGTGAGAGAGAGATGTGAGTGGACTATTCCAGATAGCCTGGCATTTGAGATTTTGTATCAAGAGACTGGTTTACACCTATATTGGCAACAAAGTAGGCATTGCTACTTCAAGTACACAAAATTCAATTTACAGCTACACCACAGGCTTTTATTTTAGGACCTCAATGTTTGAGTCTGACTTTTTAGCCAACTGAATGGTGAAGCAACTTACTTCCTTAAAAAAAAAAAAAAAAAAAGTAGCTGAGTGTGGTGGTGCATGCCTTTAATCAGAGGTAGGAAGATCCCTGTGAGTTCGAGGCCACCCTGAGATAGATTACATAGAAAATGCCAGGTCTACCCTGAGATAGATAACAGTGAATTTCAGGTCAGCCTGGGATGGACTGAAACTCTATCTCATAAAAAAAAAAAAGAAACAAAAAACAAAGACAGCAACAACAAAAAAGTTATGCCCATTTCTGTAAAGCTTACTCACTCTATCTAAAGTGCCTTGTGGCTGGTTGGCTCCATTTTTTATCTGGATCCTACCCTGAGGACTATGGGGTTTATATTTGAAAGCTTCAGTATCTATTTTGTGCCATCATTTCTCAGCAGTGGCAGTCACTGCTGGATGGTAGGTACACAAACCAGACAGATGGTCCAAGAATAGCTAACAGAGGCATTAGTTATAAAGACATGATTAGTAAAGCAAACATTCTGTCTGCTGGTTGCTAAATTTGTACTTGGTGTTTGCCTTTATATGGCAAGGTAAGTAATATTTTATGTCCTCATTCTTACTTTTTATAACCTTTTTTTTTGTTGGGCATGGAAGACAGTGAAGATATAGCTGAAATTCTTTAAAACTAGATTTTTAAAAGACATTTTTGAATATTTTGCTAATAAAAGATGGGATCACTTTATCCAATGTTGCTATGACTTTTGTCTAGGAGACAAATACCACATTTCTTTCTTCCATGAAAACTTCTTGGGGTGATTTAGGGCCATCTTTTTTTTTTTTTAAGATTATTTATTTATTTGATTATTTGAGAGTGACAGAGAGAGAAAGAGGCAGATAGAGAGTGAGAGAGAGAATGGGCACGCCAGGGCTTCCAGCCACTGCAAACGAACTCCAGACGCAAGCGCCCCCTTGTGCATCTGGCTAACGTGGGACCTGGGGAACCGAGCCTCGAACTGGGGTCCATAGGCTTCACAGGCAAGCGCTCAACCGCTATGCCATCTCCCCAGCCCTAGGGCCATCTTTTAATTTTGTTAAATAATTTGCATATTTGACAACAGGCTTTATCTTCCTTAATTTACGGATTCATGTTATAAGTCAAATCAGCTAAGAACATCTGGAAGAATTCAATGTTTTATGTACAATAACATTTAGAAGTAATCTTTCACATCATCATAACAAAATGTCTCCTAGATTTAATAATGTTTGATGAAGTCAGTAAGTGTACTTATTATTTTAAAGTAAAAAAATCAATGTTACTTTTTTCTTAAAAATAGCAATATTGAATAAATAACACTCACAAAAAATTTTTAAGATAATGACAATTGAGGATGAGGTGATAGTAAATTTTACTGGAAAACATGGTTGGAGAATAGACCAGGAGAGTACTGGATGTATATAAAGGCAGGTTAAAACATGGGGTAGAATAGATTGGAAAGGTTGTGTAAACTAACCTTCATTTGCCTGAAGTATGCCAAATAATAGGATGTTGTGCTCCTAAACGAGTCTTAATTTCTTACATTTTTGTAGAAGTGGTTCAACTTAATCAAAATATTATATTGAACAACCACATATGCTACACCTATAAACCCATATAAATACAGGCTTATAAAACAATATGCAGATTTCTAGAATGTATTATGAAATAACTTGCTTGGATTATAATAAAGCTGGTGAAATAAACACATTTTAAATATAAAGAGTACAACTGTACAGCCTTCATGGTGAACTGTGAAGCTTCAGAAATCAAAGATGTTATTTGAACTGTCAGTCACTAAATACAACACAAAATTTCCATGACTGCTTGAAGCTCCGACTTTGGCCATCAATTGTCAAGTCTGTGCATTAATGTTGGATTCATGTATCTTTCATTGTTCATCAAATAGGATCTCACTAGTATATGCTACCTGAACAATAATTGTACTTAGGGTCATCAATCCTTCCTCACCCCAAAGGAAGAGTGTAGCAAAATGAGTTGGAGAGTCCTGGGCTCCTTTAGGTGGAGAAAAGCTAGAACCCCCTTTGAACTTTGCTGATTCCATTAATTCTTATCGAGCCTTTTGATTCCATTAACAATTCAAAAGTAGCACCATTATCAGTGTCTAGAATCCCAGAAGGTTTCCTGGGGAGATTAATAGTTATCTTGGAGCTATGTTGATAACAGTCAGTGAAAGGGAGCTAAATTATCACTCCTCTGAATGGCACTTCACGCCTGTTTGAGAAAGCAGAGTGGGATTGCTTGCCTGTTGTGGTTTTTAGTTCCTCATAACTTTTTTCTTTGTTTTATGTTTATTTATTTATTTGAAAGTGACAGACAGAGAAAGAGGCACAGAGAGAGAGAGAGAGAGAGAAAGAGAGAGAGAGAGTGAGAGAGAATGGGCGCGCCAGGGCCTCCAGCCACTGCAAATGAACTCCAGATGCGTGTGCCCCCTTGTGCATCTGGCTAACGTGGGTCCTGGGGAATTGAGCCTCGAACCAGGGTCCTTAGGCTTCACAGGCAAGCGCCTAACCACTAAGCCATCTTTCCAGCCCTCCTCATAACTTTTGAAAAGCATTCATGGAGTCTAAGAATCAAATTACTTATCTATATTTTTAAAATCATGATTTTTTTTCATACTGGCAGTTTTACCTATAGTTGTGATATTATAAATGCATTCCTGACTTTAAAAGTAATAGATCATCAACTTTTCATCTTAGATTTCTTATCAAATTCTTATTACTTTTCAAAATTTCTGCTCAACTCAGTGTCCCCTAGGGAATTGGATTGAAACCTATGAAGTCTAAGGAAGGATGTTTCAGCTCACAATGAGGGCCCTGTGTGGACAAGACTGTCTGGGAGCTCCTGGTGACAGAGCGATTGGAGTTAATTTGTATTCTGTCTGCCTGCTGTAAGTGCCATAAGTAGATGTAATCGGTTGAACACAGTGAATTCTAATTACCAGAAGTTAAATTAGCAAGTAGGGGACTGCCTGTACTTAGAAATTATTTCATCAATAGCTTTGATAATTGCATTTTCCCCTCACAGCAAACGAAATGTTTGAAGGAGTATCTTGCTTCAATTTTTACCCAATAATTTCAGAAAATGTAATGGAATTAGGAGACATTTTCCCCTCAGACCTGGTTATTCTGGAAATCATAGTCCAGTGAATATTGAAGCTTCCCTAATTTCTCCTCTTCTTTGGGCTCTTCTTTTTCTTCACCGTCCGTCAATCCAGTTTCAGCATCATCATCCTTAAGGGCCTATAAGTAGGAAAAGGGATCATGTATGACTTCTAATGAATTTTCAATCAAATTGCAAATTAAACTTGCCGTATTGTTACAGCTTCAAGCTGTTAGAAGCAAGCACTAAGATGCTGGAAATCTGTTTGTCTGACACACATACTTGTTTGATGCTTTCATACTTTTTAAATTCCACTGTGCACGGAATTTTCTCCCCCATCAGCAAGCAACATGGAAGCAATGATGAAGCCCCTCAGAATATTGCAAGCAAAAATGTGAAAGTGTTGCCAGGAAAATGTCAACTTGGTGTTACGCCTGGCCCCAGGACTACTGCTGTTTTCCTTCTAGTGTGATAAACATGCTCTTAGCCAGGCCAGGCTTCACATTCTGGTAGCTGAAAGAGATGCTCAGCCTCATGTAAAACATGACTGTTACATGCAGTGGAGAAATTTACAGGAAATGCATGGCCTTTTGCGATCTCATTTCTTATGAAACAGATAGTTGAGTGATCCTCAGAAAATTTAACTCTCTGTCTCGCATGTACATTCATAACGGTTAAGGGAAAATTAGAAGACATGCTGCCAGCAAATGCCTGTTTGGAGAGAAGTTTACTTCACACCCCACTGCAGTTTACCATTGTGTTCTCTCTCATCACAGCTCCACGGAAAGCTGGGCTGAATTAAACTGATTTCAGTCTATTTGGTAGCAAGAGATAAAATGATGGGTATACGATTTTGAAAAACCTCAAGTTGATATTCGTTTGCCATAGAAAATAGGATCTTTAAAATCCTAGTCTAACCAATTAAATATTCATCATATTCTAAAAAGTGTAACATACCTGGAAATACTAGAAAGCTCATTATGTCATAAAATACATTAAAATGCTTATGTTTTTCAAATGTCAAAGTATGTAATATCTTTCTAATATGTAAAAATTTGTCAAAAATGTAATTACTAAAACTATTAATATTAAAAGATTTGTTTACAGGGATATGAAGAACTACTGCTTTAAAGAAATTAGAACAATTAATGAGGACTCTCTATGTAGTTATTATTATTTTTTGGAGGTGTGTAATATATGTGGTATATGCATGCATGCAAAGGCCAGAGGAGAATGCCAGTGTTCTCCCCTGTCATTCGTTGGCATGTTTCCTTCAGACAAAGTCTCTCACTAAATCCAGAGCTGCTATTTTCAGCGAGGCTGGCTGACCATTGAATCTCAGAGATTCTTCTAGTTCTGTTCCCCACAGTATTGGGGTTACAGTTATGTGTATACACCAGCTGTTTCTGCAGGTGTTAGGGATTGAACTCAGGTGATTTTTGGCCTTCTCAGGCCCTCTTGTTTTTGCAGCAATTGCTCTTAGCCATGGAGCCATCTCCCCAGCTCCCATATCAAGGCCAAAGTATGAAAAGGTATGTTTCTCTGATCACTTGTGAGGTTGAAAAAAATTAAAAATCTTTATGTTTGTCATTCATTATTATTTTCTGGTCACTGTCTAGACATATTCATTAGTAGTTTTTTATGTTTTTGTATTTTTTTCCCTATTTCTTTGGAGTAACTCTGTATTTTAGTAATGTCAACACCTTGCTACATGTAGCAAATATTATCCTCTAGTGTTTAGCATTTTCCTGGCTGTGTGTGTGTGTGTGTGTGTGTATGTGCACACATGTGAATATGCTACTTCAGAATCTCACGGAAAATAAGACATATCAAATTGTATTAAGTTCTTCTTTTTTTGTGCTAGGGTCTTTCTGTAGCCCAGGCTGACCTGGAATTTACTATGAAGTCTCAGAGGGGGTCTCAAACAATCTTCCTACCTCTGCCTCCTGAGTGCTGGGATTAAAGGTGTGGCACTACCACGCATGGCTTGAATAAGTTTTTACCTTGAGTGGTACATGTGAGGGGGTGTCACTAAGGGAACAAGACCTAGTGCAGGAGAAGGCCATTGAGTTCAGTGAGGGAACTTCCTGCAGCAGAATCCCAATGTTCTTTGAGAAGCTTAGTTGTGAGCAGTTTTCAGCACCCCCATAGAAGATTAGGTAATTTGCCTCTTTGTATGATTCCAGTTTTTTTTTTAGAAGAATGGGAAGCCACTGGATGCACACTCAGATTAAAAATATCTAGATGTCACTGTATTGTCACAATAAAAATCATGAATTAAAACACGTTCTCAAAATTCTATTTTAGAATTTATGATTTATACATCTTGTTTCAGCCCAATGCATCTGAAATAGCCAAGATACTAAATCTCCCTTTTCCCTAAGTAGTTTTTGCTGGAGTAGAAGGTGCAGGACCATATCTGCAATTATTCTACATGAAACAGGGCTACATTTTTGGCTAATTTTTCAGGGCTACTGTTCATCATTGAAATGATTAAGTCTGTTCCTATCTTGAAGGCTGAGCTTCCACAGACATTTTTTTTTAACCATAACATCAAATCAGGCCTATAAAATCAGTAGCTATTGTAATATCTCATGAGAAATATTTTCATTCCCTCATGGAAGAAAATTCAGGAGAGAAAGCTGTAAGCCCAGTAACCCTGAGGTCTGATAAGATGCTATAACAGCAGCCAAGTCGGGAACATCAGGCTTTAATGGCTCTAAGGTTAGGAGAACATGCTGACAGCTTGCTTTAGCATGCAAAAGTACTGTTTTTGGCCATCAGCAGGAACATATGCTCATTCTAAATTATTATGTGTAGATTAGGATTTGATCTCATATTGAAAAGGTAGCATGAAGGAGGGACTATATTTCCTTTCTGTCCATTGATTTAAAATTTGAGCTTTCTAATACAGATTTGTTGAGTCCATGTAGCAAAATTTAAAATAAAAATGTTTTATCTTAAAAAATCAGTTTAATTCAGCCTTTTGATGTGTGTCAGAATGGTAAGCCCTCAGCTGTGGAGCCCAGCTGCAGCCTTGCCTAGGGATATCTAAGTAGCAGAGAAAACCTACCGCAGGGGACAGTCCAGAACAGTCATGAGACACACACAGATAGGAGGACATAGAAGGAAGAAATAAAAATTAAAATATCCACACACATTAGTGAGAACCATGGAGTAATGACCTTTCCAGACCTATGACTTTATGAGGTGATACCTCCCTTTTTTACATGTAGTGTTCCCAAGCAAAAGAGTGAACCCTTGAATATTTATTTTATGTACTATAAATATGGTATCTGTAGTTCTCTTTGCATCCACTGCATAATGTTCTAAGACCCTTTCTTGCTAATAAAACCTTACTCTATAGGCAGTTGAGTGTTGAAGTTTGAATTTCTGTGAGATTGATTTGGATTTAAGTAATAAAAGAACTTATTGATTGCAATGGATCCTATGTAGAATTTAGAAGTCCTATCTAAAAATCCTTCATATCTGTCATGCTTCGGAATAAGTCCTTAGTGATCATCTCCATAGTCACTTAAGTATCCTTCTTAAGCTATCTCGAAACCTTAATTATTTAAGAATGAATTTGTGTTTATGTTGTTTTGATTCTGGGTTCTCTGATGATCATGAAGGGACAAGTAATTCTCCTAAATTCTATATTACATTCTGTATTGTATCATTCATAACTCATTAGAATCTGTTATTAGCTATTTTGTCAAACTTGAGAAGGAGCATAAACCACTATTATACAATATCATTAGGGACTGTTTTTACTTACTCAAATTATTTTTCATTCTGTACATTTAGTTGTTCATAACTTAAAAAATAAGACCAACCTAAAGCCGAAGTGGCTTTCAGAGTGTTGGGATTCTGAACACATCGCAGTGCCAATAACCTGCTGTGAACTGTCACTGACATTTCCTGATATACCTTTAGTTGATTTATTTTTCTCTATGCCATGCCATCCAAAGGAACAAATGATTGAGGAAAATGGTAACCACCATCAATTCTATCTTTGAGATACTGGTCATTTACCCATGGCATATCAGGGATAATGGCACTGTGCTATCAATTATAATCTTACATTACACAGAACAAATTCACAAAAGCAAATACAAGTTAGTACTAGAAAGAAATGCCACAGTTATCATTTAACAGTATTCAGTGCTTTTAATTTTCAACTCTAGGCCATAGGTAATTACATTTGAACTTTATGATAAATATGAAAGTGATAGTATTAGCTATTCAAACTCTCATTTTAAAGGCTCTTATTAAAATAACATACTGTTTTCAGTCCATGTTTATCTAGGAGACAATTTAAATTTATATATTGTATAAAATATTAAAAACTTCTGACTGTGTCTTAATTTAAAAAAAAAACTATAAATATCAGTATTATGTTATGGAAACTAGTGAAATAAAGTATACTATGATTTAAAATTTCATTGTCTACTTAACAAATTAGACAGTAACATCCTATCTTGACATGTGTTGTTGAACTTGTATGTGTGAGCTTTCATGACTGTTTAGAATCCAAGAGAAATTGAACCCTTGTTACTCTGAGCTCAGGCTAAAGCTCAGTGTGCCTGAGAACAGATATTACATCTATTCTGCAGCTCTGAAGTGAAGCCAAACTCCAGGGAGTGGGAAATGAGCCTCTGGGAGATTGTTTGCAATACGTGTGTCAGTGTCTTTGAGAAAAAGAGTTTAAAATTTAACCTGGGAAGAGGATGAAGTGTGAGTGTGTGGCTAGCTAGGAATAAATATTCTATTTTTGTTGCTAAACTACCACATATTAAAAAATATCAGGGATAAGAGGGAGAGGGAAGGTAAGGAAATTGACCACGGCAAAAGGAATATTTTAACACCTGCCATATTAAACTCTTCTTATGGAGATTTATGAGTTTATAAATTGATAAAAATGCCTGCAAATGTTGATATCTCAGAAGAAATGACATTTTTGAGTTATTTAGTGTGAAGCATTAATAACTGCAAAGTTATTTGTATAAAAACTTTAGATTTAGATTTTATATGCATTAAATGCTCCTTAGAAATTCAATATATTATATCAAGAAACAAAAAGTATTACTTAATAATTATTATTAATCATAAAGTTCATCTTGAACTAAATTATTTAGTTAAAATGAATAGCAAAATAAAGAAAATCCAAATAACTTTTCTATGCTTGGGAAGATAACCCAGGCATACAGATTTGTAGATAGCATTATGACTGTAATTATGGTCCTCAAGTGAGGAAATAAGAATTTTGTCTTTGATCTCTTTCCTATTCTTTAGGCATACTGCATATTCCCCTTCCCATTACATAGATCATTATTCTGAGCAACCACTTGCTGACTTGGAAGGACATGCAGCAATTGTTAATTTAGCATGACAGGATATACAACTCAGTTATTTCGTAGAAAGTATGAGCACTGAAAAGTTAGAAAGAGCTGTCTGAGAGGGAACACGCTCATACACCATGGCTTTCTGTTTTGAAACTCCAGGCACAGTCCAGGTTGGGTAAAGAGAAGTAATACAATGTTCAGGCATCATCTCGTGATGCATGGCACAGGACCAGGCCTGAATGTGGTGGAGTCCCTCTTCCGGTGGGTGTGTTCAGGAGTACTGAAAACCATGGCAAATGCCTCTATTATACTCAGAGAGATTGAGTCATCACTGAAAGGAATGACAAGCATCTTTACAACAAAGACATATGCCCCCAAGTTATTTTGTTCTGTATCTGGTATAAAACAATAATCCACTTATTGGTGAATTCTGTACAAAATAATCTATGAATGAGTAAATAAGGGATTGTGTGCATTACCTGATCTTTCATGGTCTTCCCTAAGTCTTTCACATCTTTCATGTTAATGGCATTCTTTCCTCCCTTTTCCTTTCCCTTCTTCTTGTTTTTCTTTTTGAACAAACATTTCTTACAGATACAAAAGCAGCAGGTGAGGACTAAAAGGACTGCAACTATGGCTATGGCAATTAAGGCCCATGGTGGCACTGAAAGAAAGAAGAAGACATGAGACATTAGCAATGAAGCTTGAGAGGTGTGAAACCTTTTACCCCATGGGCTGTGAAGATACCCATTGTTCCATCTGAATTTATTGAATGCTGCTGTGCTCCAAGTGTGCTTCCATGCAGTCTTTCATCCACGTTGGGGCCTCTGCTTTGACTGTTCTTCTAGCTCTTTCACTTTGCCTTTATTGCGTTTTTAAAAATTAATTAATTTATGAGAGAGAGAGAGAGAGAGAGAGAGAGAGAGAGAGGGAGGAAGAGAGGAAGATGGGGGGGGGGGGTGATGGGAGCTCCAGGGCCTCTATCCACTGCAAATGAACTCCAGACACATGAGCCACCTTGTGCTTATGTGGGTATTGGGGAATCAAACCTGGGTCCTGAGGCTTTGCAGCCAAGTGCCTTGATCACTAACCCATCTCTCCAGCCTCATTTTGCCTTTCCCTATAATTCAAATGACCTCTCTTCTTCATGTTCCAAACTAAAATTCCACTCAATCCTCACTTACTCAGAACATACTTCTGGGCCTTGACCTCTGAGTTTAAATGCTGGTTCCACCACTTGCTATTGCTATGATGTTGGGTAAATCTAACTTTTCTCTTCCACAGTTTCCTCATCTGTACATAGAAGTAAAATTAGTAGTACCTCAGAGAGTATTTGTGAGGATTAAATCATAGAATGCAGTGGCTATCATGACAAAAGCTTAACTAATATCAACTACAAATGACTCATGGATCAAGTGATAGATGTTATGTTAATATGTTCTGGTATAGTAGGATGGACAGACATGAATTAATAAATAGAAACTAAAATATCAGTTTACATCTAGAGAAAGGAGCAAGCAGGACTTGGTGCTTTGAAAGTTGATCATGGAGAGATACATCTAGTAGGGGTCTACAGGTCTGGATGGACATAAACCAGGCTTAGCCACATGGAGGCTGTGCTATTGTGGTCAGATTGCTCAACTGTTTTGACTTTCTGTTTTCTTCTGTACAAAGTGAAGAGCAGAATGCTCATTTCATCTTGCTGATTAAAAATTAATGTACTAAAAAGCTTATAATTATATCCAGCATATATCAGAAGCTCAAGAAATATTTCTTTATATCCAAAGCATAGGACTCAGTGATGTAGGTGATGCTCAGAGTACATGAGGGGACTATGACATGTACGAGAGCGAGCGAGCGAGAGAGAGAGAGAGAGAGAGAGAGAGAGAGAGAGAGGGAAATGTGTACATCCAGTTCAGTGAAAATGCTGAGGGAATGGAGAGGAGGAAGGGATGGCCTTTGGATAGAGGAGACAGTGAATTGAAAGATGCTTTTAAAATGATCCAACATGTATCAATAAATGTATTGTTTCCATCTACTAAGAGTTAATATGGTTTCTTATTTAGCATCTCCTATCCAACTTGCCTATAAAAAATAAAGTTTCATGCAAGCATTTAGAATTTTGTTTGACTGAAAAGGAATTACTCATGATTCAAATCACAGCTATTGAGACTAATCAGAAGAAATAATTAGATTTGTCTGTTGTAATAAAAAAAGACACTGGGCACTGAAATGATAAGAATAAGTGTAATTTTCTTCAAGCCGCATAAACATCATTAGCATTGATGATTGTTGAACACAAGTCAGGAGTACTTTGATAAAGTAAAAACACTTAAAATTAACCTCTCTTCAAAACTGAGAAACCCCACTTTGCTTGCTCTCTCTCTGCAGATAGCTTCATGAAGAAGATGAATCACTCAGAGTATTAGTCTAGCAGATGACTGGATATTAGATAGTAGACAGATAGGCCTTATGCAATTGCACCTTTTACACTGCAGTTCAGCCACAGACATACTTGTCAGAACAGCATAGACAAGCCCACACCCAAAATTATGCTTCCTTTAGTCTTTAATTTTTTTATTTTTATTTTTTTGAGGTAGGGTCTCACTCTAGCCCAGGCTGACCTGGAATTCACTATGGAGTCTCAGGGTGGCCTCGAACTCACAGCGATCCTCCTACCTCTGCCTCCCAAGTGCTGGGATTAAAGGCGTGTGCCACCATGCCCAGCTAGTCTTTAATTTTGTTAAATAAATCATGCACTTAAAAAAAAATCAATGTAAGCTCATGTGACCAACAGAATTCTTCATAATACTTCACTTCAAAGTTTTCCCTTCTGTTGATCTAGTTAGAATCCAGTCATGTGTGAATGGGAGCCTATGCATCTATTGTAGGTAAGACAACGTTAATAATGGCCCTTCCTTTTGAACTTCATAAATTATTCTTCCAGTTGGACTTTTATGGCAGTATTTTTGAGAGTTCAAGATCTCTTACATTACAAAAGACAAGATGAATATAATTTAACAAGTTCGCAAGACAAAGGTAAAAGGAAAGGAACATATTTAATCAAAAGAAGTTAAAGAGACAGGCACATGGTATCATGGGAAGACACTGATATAGTGCAACTTGAAGGCAATTTCAAACCACTGGAAAACTTTTATTTTGAAATACTTATTTCCGAAAGCCCTGTTTGCTTCCAGGTTTGTTTCAGTTCATTTCATGCACAGAGTAATTTTAATCTTGAACATGCAGATTTGGTACAGTCTAATTAACAGACTTTTCCTCCCAATTTATTGGCAACTTTAGGGAGAATTAAATACAAAAACCTTATTGTAATTATTTTGTATACACATGTAAAAGTCAGTAATAATATAAAGTTACAGCTTTTTTGTGTGTTTTTGTTTTTGTTTTTGTTTTTCGAGGTAGGGTTTCCCTCTATCTCATGCTGACCTGGCATTCGCTATGTAGTCTCAGGGTGGACTTGAACTTGTGGTGATCCTCCTACCTCTGCCTTTTGAGTGCTGGTATTAAAGGCATGTGTCACCACACTGGGCTACAACCATTTTTAATAAATGGAATCATTTGAATTGAATGTTCATGCTAAAAATTGTATTTTACTATGTAGAGTAATGGAATATTTAAAATTTGGTAGGCTTAGGTATTATTTGTAGATGATACTTTATTTGTAAAAATATGTTTCAATAAGTGAGCAAATCTCATGGACTATTTTGGATTGTTGAAAATCTACTTATGGCCCAATCACTGTGCCACAGTTTTATATACATGTTTTCTTTTAATCTTCACAGCATTTTTGTTACCATTTTGATTGTACAGAGGAAGCAGTCTATAGTTGGAATAGTGTAAGATGTTCAAATGTCTTTATGTTATATGGTTATAAATGTATACATTAACAATGAATACAAGTGGAAAATCACCTCATTCTTAGGCCCCTTTAGTAGAACATTTTTAATTAGAAAAATATGATGAATCAAATAAATAAGAGTATAAAATGCTGTCAAGAGTGATTTTTCTAAGTATAACTATACTTCCATTAAAATATTGCTACAGGTATAAAGTTTTAAGCATATTATTATGATTACCTACCACTAAATGAAATTTTATAAGACTTTAAACATTTAATTTAAATGTTTTTAACAGAAAATAAGAGACTAGTATAAAGATTATTAAAAGTATTATTTCTTATTTTGTAGTTAATGAATCTCATGCATTATTTGACTAAAAGGTAAACTGATATATGAGAAGTAAATCAAAGGAGTATCAATTCAAAACAATTTCTGATTCTTTAAATTAGACCTTGTGGTAAGTAGAATAACAATCAAATAACAATCCTTCAATGACTTCTATTTCCTAGAAGTTGTGCATATGTTACCTTATATATTGAAGATCTTGAAATAGAATGTTCTGTATTATCTGAGTGGCTCTAATATAATCATTAGAAGCAGGAAGGCGTTTAAGAATCAAAGAAAGAAATTTGAAGATTTTGGGCTTGTGGTTTTGTAGATGGAGAAGAAAGAATGAGGTAAGCAATGCTGGTGGTGCTTAGAAGCCAGACAAGGAAGGGGCATGATTCTCTCCCACAGTTTCACTGGTTTCAACAAGGAACCAGTCAAAACCACACCTAGATTCTAGCTCAGTGAACCCCATTGTGGGCTTCTGACCTCTGACAATGGAAACTAATAACTGTGCATGCACTATTTGATACCTGTATTTGATGTCTGCAAACTTATGGTGATTCATTACAGTAGCAACTAGGACTCAAAATGTACAAAGAAAGTCATCATATATGTTACATATACGTGGTTATACAGCTCTTCATATCTAGTCTCTCTCCTCTTCTCCAGCCCTTTCACCAATCTGCCTCCATTCTTCTGACTCTCAGAAACTAGCAATGATTTTCTTCTGGTTACATCTGGGAAATATTTTCTGAGTACATAATCCCTTTTGGATTTTTTCTTTGTTTTTATATTTTTGCCCTTAGCAGCAGAGCTATTTAGAACTTTATGCCCCACCCTCTTTCCTTTCCCACTGCTATCTTGAATTGGGCTGTTACTCCAGGTAACTTGCTCATTTTCTTGTCCACTCACTGCTGAACACATCCTTTCTCCTGCCTTACACATTTAGGCCAGTTACTCTGACTGCTCTTCTACACAACCTTGTTCCCAACTACCACAGAGTACCTCATCTACAACCCTTTTCTTCTCCTCATAAACCATTCTCTCAATCAACTAAAACAGCTTCCATCATTTCCAACTTCTCAAACATTGAAACAATGTTGTTAATTTCATTCCCTAATTCAAATAACTAGCAGGATATCTGATGGTAAGGTATAGGCCTGATATTCTAGCCCATCTCATCTCCCTTCATCTCCCTTTAGCTCTTTTATTTTACTTATTCATTAGTCATCAAATTTTCTAATACATAACTCAGAAGTTTAGTACATAGCATTTATTCAAAGTTCTTTAGCATCTGATCTCCCTACTATTTGTCCATCTTCTCTGTGCTCCCCATGTTTGCATTTAACCTCATCAAACTGGGGAACTCACTATACACCCATCTTTTAAAAAATATGTATTACTTCCTTTTGTGATACATCATTTTTTTTGTCTTTAATTATTTAATATTTATTTTTCAAGGCTTACTAGGTTTGACCTTGACAAATTTTAAAACAAATTATTGGTTATATTTGTTAAGATGCCATATCTTAGGGCCTGGCATGGTGGTGCATGTCTTCTATCCCAGCACTTGGGAGGCAGAGGTAGGAGGATCGTGGTGAGTTCAAAGCCACTGTGATACTACATAGTGAACTCCAGGTCAGCCTGAGCTACAGTGAGACCCTACCTCGAAAAACAAAACAAAACAAAAAGGCATCTCTTATGCAGTAGGTTACTAAGTATGAGGCATAATTCATTGGGTGGACTGTATAAAACAGTGGGCTGGCAATAAAATAATGCACTATTGTTTTAAAGAAGTAATTAGTATTTTAAATTTGTATAAATATATAAAATGTGTTTAAATATATCCTTTTCTTGTGCATGAAATTTACTTCTTACTGATTCAAAATTCAGTCTTTACTCTTTATTTGGAACATTAACACTGGCTTTTCATACAGGCAAAATTAAAATGCCAGGCCATTTGGGAATAGATGTCATTCTTTTGTTCAAAAATAAATTGCAGGTAATTACCCCTATCAAGAATGGTTGCTATTCTATGTAAGTGGGTATAATCTGAATAGTAAAAAAAAAAATGATTACATAATCAAACTTATTACTATCTACTACATGCAAAGCCTTTTTCTCAGGATTGAGATGCAGAGTAAAGCAAGGTAGTTTATCTTGAATTTCATGCAGCTTATCTTTCTCTGTGATAGTAACAGGATGGTCTTATTTGCTCTATTGAAAGAAGGACTTTTCTCATTTTGTTAAACTCAACTCTTAGAACATAATATGGTACATTGTAAAAATGGAATCTAGAGGGCCTAATAGATTCTTATATATGAATTTAGTACTTCAGGGGCAAAGCTGTTGAAATCAACTAGCAAATATTTTTTTCTATGATAAAAATGTAATGCTTACATTGAAAAGCATCATTCATTCATTTATCTCAGGTAATTTTAGTACAAAATAAACTTTTAAGAAAATTATTTCCATAAGGGGTTCTGACATATTTCTTTTTTTCAAATTAGAGTCTTCCAATATCCTTTTCTTTCATAGAAGATTATGAAATCAAATCTAAAAGTGTCAAGATTACTGCACAGTGTATGTATTATGTGTGTATGCATGTTTATGTGGGTGCCTATGTGTGTGAGTGTGTGTATGCCTGCATGTGTGCATAAGCACATGGAGGTCAGCGGACAATCTCAGGTATTGTCCACCTTTGTTTTGAGACAAGGTCTGTCATTGTTCTGAATCTTGCCAACTGGCTAGATTGGCAGACTAGTGAGTCAGATGGATCTGCCAGTCTCTGCCTCTCCACACTGGGATTACAAACATGTGCTACCACCTTAGCATTTTTGTGTGGGTTCTGGAGATTGAAATTAGGTCCTCATGCTCACAAAGCAAGCACTGACTGAACTATTTCCAGAAAGCACAGTATGTATTTTTAAGAGGGAAACCTTTAGCATTCTTTAAGTCTGTCCTCCACATTCAAAGCCTGCTCATCAGAATATAATATATCTCCGAGTTATAGCAGAGGTAATTTACATATAGTACTCTGTGACCCAGGGATCTGCTGTAGGTAGTTTTGTATTGTAATTTTGAAATGAATTTTTTGTTTGTTTTGCATTCTGTCATATGCCTGACTCAGTGCTCAGTGAATAGAAGCTTGGAGAAGCGCACATTCCCAATACTGGACCTTTAGAAGAGGGAGAGTGACATTTGGCATTAACATTACCATCGCAGAGCTTTCTGTTAGGTCTCTAACCCTTGTTCTGTAGCTTGAGTTCCCTCCTTCCTCTCCTTCGTGTGTGTGTGTGTGTGTGTGTGTGTGTGTGTGTGTGTGTGTGTGTGTGTATGTACATATATATACATATATTTTCAAGGTAGCATCTCACTCTTGCTCAGGCTGACCTGTAATTCACTGTGGAGTCTCAGGGTAGCCTCAAACTCATGGCGATCCTCCTATCTCTGCCTCCCAAGTGCTGGGATTAAAGGCATGCTCCGCCACGCCTGGCTCCAGATATATATATATATATATATATATATATATATATATATATATATATATATATATATATATATATACACACACATATATATACATACATACATATATATATAATATATATATAAATGTTATTTATGTGCTTCCAAGTGGAGAGAGCAAGAGAAAGAGAGAGAGGAAGAACAAGAAAGAATAGGCATACTAGGGCCTATAGCTGCTGCAAATGAACTCCATATGTGTGCACCACCTTATGCATCTGGCTTCATGAGGGTACTGGGGTTAGGCTTTGCTGGCAAGTGCTGTAACCACTGAGAAATCTCTCCAGCCCTCCCTCTCATTTTTTTTAAAAATTTTTGTTTATTTTTATTTATTTGTTTGAAAGTGACAGAGAGAGAGAGAGAGAGAGGGAGAGAGAGAGAGAATGGGCGCGCCAGGTCCTCCAGCCATTGCAAACAAACTCCAGATGCATGCGCCCCCTTGTGCATCTGGCTAACGTGGGTCCTGGGGAATCGAGCCTCGAACTGGGGTCCTTAGGCTTCACAGGCAAGCGCTTAACCGCTAGGCCATCTCTCCAGCCCTCCCTCTCATATTTTTGTACTCATCATTCCAAAATATTTTTTACTACCCCCTCCCTATTCATTTCTCCTGTACTTATGTCTTATTCACTTGTAATAGTCTTGCATGTTGGCATAAGTATTTTTATGAGTGATTTTTAGTATAATATGAGAATAGTGAGCTATGGTTTCCTGGTTGGCCAACATTTTGGGGATATACTCATTGGGATTTTGGTTTAATTTAAGGTAAAATAATCTCAGATTTTTGGCTTGATTTCACTTCAACAGCCAGCTCTGCATTGTATGTAAGCTATATTGTCATCTGTAATGTTAAAAAAAAAACGTTAAATTCTGATCTCTTTCCAAAGATGGGCCACTGTGATTTTTTTTTCCCCACCTGGGAAATAGAAGCTTGTGCATTTGCAACTGTCCCAGATATTTCACCCACGAATCTCAAGATAACACAGGCAGTTCTGTTGCTATGGCCACTACAGAACCTCAGCAGTAACTTCAGATATTCTGTACCTTTGACATATCTCTATTTTGTCAAATGAAAGCCTCATCATTGCACTAACATGTCTGTAAAGATTTTCATGAATAACACCCAGACTTCTACATTCTTACATCTTCTGAAGCATTTTATCAACTTCTACTTTTCCCTAACATAATCTATCATCTTTCTAAATCATTATAATGATGCTCCCAGATGAAGAATATAATATAAAAATAATTACTTTGCTGTTAACCAGTAGGGAAAGAATCTGTATTTTAAAGCCCTGCTTTTGAAGCTACTTATGAATAATTTTCAAAAACATACAAAGAAAATTACTTCTTACAAACTGGCATAAAGACAAAATAAAACAAGCTTTGTATTTTAAAGCTTTTCCTAAATTACAGAATGAAAATGGGAAAAAAAAGAGTTCTATACCTGTGTGGATTTATATACTATTAGTTATATCTGGCGAGAGAATATTAAATGTATATAGAATCTAACTTAAGATTGAACCAATAATCAGTCAGAGGTCAGAATGAAGAATGCTTCATTATAGGCTAAAATGTTTTCACAGACAGCCAATTTGAGACTTGTCACCCTTTAGAATGGGAATTCTAAACTTCTTTTGAATCAAATGTCCCCTTCACTTGATAAAATGTGAAATCTTCATGGGAAATGTGTGTGTGTGTGTGTGTGTGTGTGTGTGTGAGAGAGAGAGAGAGAGAGAGAGAGAGAGAGAGAGAGAGAGAGAGAGAGAGAGAGAGAGAGAGAGAGAGAGAGAGAGAGAGAGAGAGAGAGATAGAGATGGAGAGATTTTTCTTGCAGTGGGTAATGCATTGTATCTCAGTCAAGGTCATCATTCTCAGATCTAGGAGAGTACTTGGCTCTGAAATGAAACCTTTCTCAGAGCATTAGGGGGAAATTCACCAAGGATAACTCATTGAAGGAATGAACCAAGCCCATGGGTCATTTAACCTTTCATTTATTTTTCATTGATAATCTGCTGAGATCTTAAACTGTGCTGAGATGTGGGAGGAGAGTTTAGAGAATGCAGGGAAGAAGGATTCCTTCTTTTGCAAGCTTAGAGATTATTACTTCTAGGAGGAGACCAGAAGGAGATGGAGGGCAATGCAGAATTAAACATGCAGTGTAGCAGGTGGACAGTATAGACAGTAGGTTGAGGAATCTGAAATTAAGGGGTTTGGAATTTAAGGGGGGGCTGTATGGAGGAAGGTTTTGAAATGTGCTCTGAGGCTCTGTTTGCTACAGTGCAAACAATATTCTACGAACTCTTGAATCTTTTCTTCCTTCTGTTCTCTACCTTATTTTCTTCAGTTTCTAGACTCCTTCTAATATAATTGGTCACCTAGAGATGACCTTGTCAAACAAAGCTCTCAACAGGAGATGGACTTATCAAAATCTACACTAAATTTTTTAAAATTTTTATTTATTTATTAGAGAGAGAAAGAGGGAGAAAGAAAGAGAGAGAGAGAGAGAGAGAGAGAGAGAGAGAGAGAGAGAGAGAGAAAGAATGGCCACATCAAGGCTTCTAGCCACTGTAAATTAACACCAGACATGTGCACCCCCTTGTGCATCTGGCTAACGTGGGTCCTGGGGAATTGAACTTGAGTCCTCTGGCTTTGCAGGCAAGCACCTTAACCGCTAAGCCATCCCTACAGCCCTACACTAGATTTTTTTCTTAGTAAATCACAAGCTATTTCCTGGTAATGAATCTACTCATGCAGCCATCTACAAACAGCCTTCAGAATGATTTTTATTAGCAACTATCTCACATTTTCTTCTCACACAGCTCTTTTCCTTTACCATTTGTTTCTCTGACAAAATATAAACTGGAAGATCTGCTTGTGCTAAGGAGAGATCCAAGTCACTGACTTGAATCAGTATCTGTGACTTTTCAGGGCAGATAGATTTGGCTAATAACAGTGTAGGAGGAACTTATTCATACATTAATTTAAGTCTGCTTAGCATTTTAATGCCTGGGATGTTGAGTGATCACAAACAAATCTGAAACAATTTACTTAGTTTCAGTCCACTTGGGTAGATCTGACTAATACACATGGAACTATGAAGAAGACCACAGAGCATGTAAAATGCCAAATTCAATGAGATTTCTTGCTACATTTTCATTATACATAGTCACAGCAGCCTTATTTTACATACCAAATGAGCACTAGTTTAGAATCATTTTCAAAAAATTATACAGCCCCCCCTTAAATTCCAAACCTCTTAATTTCAGGTTCCTCAACCTACTGTCTATACTGTCCACCTGTTACACTGCATGTTTAATTCTGCATTGTCCTCCATCTCTTTCTGGTCTCCTCCTAGAAGTAATAATTTCTAAGCTTGCAGAAGAAGGAATTCTTCTTTGCATTCTCTAAATTCTCTTTGATTATGAACTCAAAAATTGTTCACACATGAAAACTTCATAATAAACTGCTTTGATATGAACATAATCATCAATTACTCTTTAGTATACATATTGTAAACCAGAACCTATATCCCTTAATTTGTTTACTGTGTTTTAGTAATTTGAGTGTTTCAGTGATTTCAGTGTTTACTGTGCTCTTGGACAAATTCATATCTCCTGGTGAGTAACTTACCAAGGTTCCTGATGAATCTCACCGAATGTCATGATTAGTCTTGATAATCAAAGTTACTTGACTGAAGGCCATGTTATCTGCACATGGATTAATTAAATGATTAATTTTTATACAATGTCTATAATAGCAATGGTCTGCTCTGCACGATAAGGCAAAGTCACCCATATTGTCACAGTTTTGGAAGGTTTGAATTTGATGTGCGAAGTGTTGTTGGCTCTTGAGGCAGAGATAAACCCTGCAAACCCTCCAGAAGATTTAGATAAGGTGTCAATTTGCCCAGGAGCTTGCTAGTGGCAGACTCTGGGGAGGAGTGCTTTGGTAAACAGAAAGGATTCTAGGTAAGGTGGCAGCGCTGAAGGTGATTCCCCAGCTAATCAGTTTTGAAGCCTTTGGAAGTTTACAGCAGGTTTCAATCATGCTGTGGACAACACAATTTTGTGGCTAAAGGGAAATCCATTTATCCTATGAAATTTGTAACATGTCTCTCTTGAGTTTGATTTCTAAGTTCAAACTAAAAACAAGATTCAGTTTTTTTTTTAAACTCTTATCAAAAGGTTTTTATTTTTAAAACTTTTAAACCCTTTGGAAGCTAACTTTCTTCTAAACTTTTATATTAGAAATGTTCAAACTGTGTAGCTCTTAGATTATGACCCCATTCATATTGGTTATGTTTTGATGCTTTCAACTCATTAAAAATTTCTTTAATCTATTTTCTACTCTGCAAAGATGCCCAAGGAAAACAATATATCCTAAGAATGAAATATGGTTCCTATGGGCAACTTTTGGGTAATTCAATATTTGGTGTCTATCTTTATCTTTTCTATGCAATTTAATGTTATTTAAATTTATTTTAGTTTTGATAAAAGCATGTCAGCTAAAGGGCTAGATTTGTTCACCTCTGTTTTACAATTTAAGGCTATGATGGTAGGAAGTGAACAAAAATCGCACATAGCCTTTGCAAGAAACCTTTCCCAGAACATTCTGCTTATTGTTCTAGAAACAAGTGGACACATGTACATAACTTGGAGAGCGTTGATGGCGCTGACATGAGACTTGTGCAGCTGCTGTGTGTGAGGAGGACAGGATGTCTGTCTTTCTAGTTGAGAAAGGGAAGCATCAGGTGCATTAATTTCACTACTACCCCAAGTGACAGGCTGGCAGACAATGGTGAAAACTAAGCTCCCCGCTAGTCCAGCTATGCACAGGGCAATTTCCTTTGATTAGCCAATGGGTTTTGACCACTATAGACCAAACATTCATCATCTTTCCAAGCTGTTGTTTTGTCTGTTCCCCTCAATATGTTTCTCTCCTTGGCAATTTCACCTGTCCATTTCCCAACTTCAAGTGTCATTTATTTCTTCATTGCGCTTACTGGCTCCTAGAGATGAACTTTCATTTTTATTCTTCTACAGCTCCCATGGTTCTTGATTTTTGGTTGTGTTTTCAAAGGAACTTTCCTATGCTAGTCAATCTAGTACAAAGTAGCTTGTTTCTTAAGACTTTTTGTTTCCTTTTAAAAATTATAGCCTTCTGTTTAGAGTTTGTCCTTCTAAATCGTGTCTCATCTCATGACCTCTAGGTTTGTCTGTTTGTCTGTGTAGATTCTCACAGATCTCCACTAAGAAAATGGATTCCCTTTGCTTTCTTTTCTTCACCAAAATTAGATACTTTGCCAAATGCCTATCTGGGTAATACTACACATGAACCCTTTGTTTTGTTTCTTATTTGCCTTTATTCATGTATTCCTGACTTTTGAAAGTCATGTATTAATTCTTGCTTTCTAGCAGCTATGTGACTCATCTCTTCAACATGGGCCAGGCTACCTCTGCTTCAATGAAGCCATCAGGAAATGCTTATAGAATATAATTAGAGGTAGTGGCCCCTTTTAATACTGTGAAGGCCTGTCTGTTTTGACCATCTTGTTAAAACTAACTGGTATTCCCTATTTTATTACTTCAGTCAAAAGCAGATTAAACTTAAGAGATCGTAATTTTTTCAGATTTTAAAGAAATTTGTGCAAGTATTTCTTGTAGCTTATTCTACACAGACTATGAAATGGTGGTAAAGTTCATTGTTTCCTGTCAATTACTTTTTCTAGACAACTTTGTCCAAAAAGTGAATGTGAATAGATTTTTCTAGATAACTTGAAAAGATTCAATTAAAATTGCATTTGAATGTTAGTGTGATTTTCCCTTTTTGCAGGCAGCAGCTGCACTGTTACAAGCCTAACTATTCATCTTCTTCGTATCAAAAGGTTTTTATTTTTTAAACTTTTAAACCCTTTTGAATCATGTCAACTTCTTGGATTTTATAAATCAAACTGTAAAGTGGCTAAGGTAGATAGAATTATCTCAACTTTTCAGGACAGAACACTGAATTTGAGATGTTGTTTTTATGACTTGGTTCTCAGTACAGTTGGGATCAAATTTATATCTTTGAGATTCAGCTTTGATTTTCTTTTCATATATCCAAGATTTTTTTGTGCCACAAGGAAAACTGACCACACTAATTTTATTACCCACTCAAAGATTCTAGTATTATAAATATATTAGATAATATATTACTATCAGACTTCCTGAAGCTAAAATAATTAAAAATTTTTAATTTGAAATCAATAAAATAGCATAAAATATTATACTAATGATCAAATCAATAGGACTGTATCAAATATAAGATTTTAGCTTTAAGTTTTGCCATATAAATTGCCAAGTATATTTGATCATATTATCTAAATTTTTGAACCTCAGTTTTACCATTTTTAAGATATGACATGGGCTTCCAGGTAAGATGGTTGCATAGGAGTCACATCAATCCAGCTTAGGGAGGGATTTAAGAAAAATACAGCAAAACACACCTTTGTCCAGAAAGTGAAGGTGCATAAGTTTTTATTGGCCACAGAGACTAAGATCTATTATAGAGGAGGAAACCGGCCAGAATCCCACCAAGGTGCTTGCAGACCTGGACCCCATCTGTGCAGATCTGCTCCCAGCTGCAAGAGCAGAGACCAAACAAGGGGATTTTCCAACCTAATCAGCTTCCTTGCAAAATCAAGAAACCTGAAGGGGACTCAGCAGAGATTAGCTGAAGAGCTGCTGAAGGGGACACAGGTGGGACCAGATGAGAAGTTCCAGTACAACCCCAGGCTACGTGAGCACTCCCATCCCCCAACCATCAGAACTGTGAGCCTCCAGAAAATGCATTCGGCACTCAGGGGCAGGGCATCCAGCACAGCTGATCAGAACACCAGATTCACAGCACAGCACAGAGGGATCAAGGTGGGCACTCAGCATTGGTGAGGATTGGAAGCCACACCAGAAAGTAACGAAGTAGACTGACAAAAAAAGCAGGTATGTAGGCCTGCACTGGAAGTGCTAATCTCTCTTCCCATGTCAGGACAGGTCATGGGTTACATATTCTTGGTTGGCTTTACCATTCTCAATTAAGTTGTATTTGGTAGTTGACTCTTGTTGCCTTTGAAGCTTTCAGATTCATAGGGCCTTTGTATTTTTCTTCTGTCATTAATGGGGGCAGGGTATGATTCAGACCCAGACTGACCTGGGATCCATTTTAGAACAGCAATGTCAACCTCCCAGCTGACAGGATTAAGGGTGTAGAGAAATACACACCCTTAGTGATTTTGGTGTTATAAGGTTATCTGTTTGTTTCAATCCACACACTTGCATACACTGTGCTTGTTTTTATTGAATGTGTATATTGCTCAGTTGAATTTTAGAATTTGCCAATAAATTGCTCTATCAAGCCCACTAGAATACTTCAATTGCAGGCAAACTCACCATCTAGGGTTACTTCTGTGGTTGGATTGAGTACAAGAGCTACACTAGTCACCTTAAATTCTTACTATGAAGGGACATAAAGTCAGATTTCCACATCTAAAAGCACCACAGATAATTAGGAAATCCATGCATCAAATCAATTCAGGATGCAAAAATAGCTACATTATAATACATGAAACACAAAGAATCAAGACAATACAATCCCACTAAAAATTATAAATCCATCAGAAATGGCCCCCAATGAGACTGTTTTAGATGAAATGCCTGATAAAGATTTCACAAAAGTGATTTTAGCTGTACTCAAAGAATAAATCAAAGGAATCAAAAAGAAAACAAAGGAATTAAAAAATAAAACAAACTTCTGAAGGAATTCCAAGAGAATACAGAAAACCAGCTTAATGAAATAAGGTCACTACAAGACATGAGTAAGGAAATAGAAATACTGAAGAAAAACTAGGCAGAAATACTAGCACTGAAAAACACATCCAGCCAAATTAAAAAGTCTGTGGAAAGTCTCACCAGTAGCATGAATAAAGGAGAGAACAGAATATCTAAACTAAAAGACAAGGTGGCAGATATAATACAGTCCAACAAAGAAACAGACCAGCTAATAGGAAGGTATGAATGGGAATTTCAAGATATCTAGGACACTATGAAAAGATCAAACATAAGAATTCAGAGTATAATAGAAGGAGAAGAATTTCAATCCAGAGGTTTAGTAGGAGTTTTCAACAAAATTATAGAAGAAAAATTTTCCCAAATTGGGAAAGAAATGCCAGTGCAGATACAGGAAGCTTTTAGAACACTAAACAGACAAAAAGAACCTCTCCTCACCATGTTGTAACTAAACTACTAAACAGGTAAAGCAAAGAAAATATATTGAAAGAAGTTAGAGAGAAAAAGCAAGTCACCTACAAAAGCAAGCTCATTAGAATCACAGCAGATTACTCAACACAAACTTTAAAGGCTAGAAGGGCTTGTAATGATATATTCCAAGTTCTGAAAGACAACAACTGTCAACCAAGAATACTTTATCCTACAAAGCTATCTATCCAAATTGAAGCTAAATAAGGACATTCCACAACAGGAGCAGGCTAAAGGAATTTGTGACTACTAAGCTAGCTCTACAGAAAATACTTGAAGGAATCTTTCATGCTAAAGAGAAAGCAAAACACACACATGAGGAAACAGGAGAAAAATAAACCATACTCAAATAACAGTTACAATAAGAGAGTAAAGGGAAACAGGAAGCATTACAAAACAAGATGACTGGTGAGCATAAATATATACCTTTCAATAATAACTTGATATCAATGGCCTCAATGCCCTAACAAAATGACACAGGCTTGCAGACTGTATTAAAGGCAGAATCCTTCTGTTTGTTGCCTCTAGGAAACTCATACCTCAATAAAAGATAGACACTGTCTTAGAGTGAAAGGATGGAAAATGATATTTCATGCACACAGGCCTACCAAAAAGGCAGCAGTTGCTAACCTAATATCTGACAGAACAGACTTCAAACCAACATCAGTGAGGAAAGATAAAGAAGGCCACTTTATACTGATTAAAGGAACATTCCAACAGGAGAACATTGCAATACCAAATGTATATGCACCTAACATGGGCATTCCCAATTTCATCAAACAAACACTATTAGACTTAAGGTCACAGATAACACCAAACACAATTGTAGTGGGTGACTTTAATACCCCACTATCATCAATTGACAGGTCATCCCTGCAAAAACTAAACAGAGAGACATCTGGATTAAATGATATCATAGAACAAATGGACCTAACAGATAGAGCTTCCGAACATTCCATCCAAATGCTACAGAATATACATTTTCGTCAGCAACATATGGAACATTCTCCAAAATAGACCATGTATTAACACACAAAGCAATTCTTAACAAATATAGGAAAATCAAAATAATCCCTTATACTCTATCTGACCACAATGTTTTAAACTACAGATCAGCAACAAGAAAATCTACAGAACATACACAAATTCATGCAGAATAAATAGTACACTATTGAATGATGAATGGGTCATTGAAGAAATCAGTAGATTCATAGAATCAAATGATGATGAGTCAAAATGAAGGCAGTTCTAAGAGGAAAATTTATAGCTGTAAGTGCTTATATCAAGAAACTACAAAGCTCACAAGTAAACCATTTAATGCTTCACCTTAAGGCCTTAGACAAAGATGAGCAAGACAAACCAAAAATCAGTAGATGTGGAGAAATAATAAAGATCAGGGCAGGAATTAATGAAATAGAAACCAAAAAAAAAAAAGAAAAATCCAAGAATCAATGAAACAGAGGGGTTTTTTTTTAAAGGGTAAACAAGATTGATAAACCCTTAGTAAACTTGACCAGAAGAAAGAGAAGAGACAAAAATTAATAAAATTAGAGATGAAAAGTTCACCATTACAATAGATACCAAAGAAATTCAGAAAATTATAAGGATATACTTTAAGAATATATGTGCCTTTAAGTTTGAAAATCTGAAAGAAATGGATGATTTGCTTGCTTCATATGACCTACCAAAATTAAATCAAGATGAGAAAAAACATTTAAATAGACCTATAACAAGTATGGAGATGCAAGCGGTTATAAAAAGTATCACAACTAAAAAAAGTCCAGGCCCAGATGGATTCACTGGTGAATTTAACCAGGCTTTCTTGGAAGAACTAACATCACTGCTTCTAAAACTTTTTCATAAAATAGAAAAGGAAGGAATTCTACCAAATTCCTTTTATGAAGCTGGCAGTGCCCTGATCTCAAAACCAGACAAAGACAGAATAAATAAAGAAAATTACAGACCAATTTCCCTCATGAACATAGATGCAAAACTTCTCAACAAATACCGGCAAAGGATTACAAGAATATATCAGAAAAATTATCCAAGTCCAAGTAGGCTTGATTCTAGTGATGCAAGGATGGTTCAACATACACAAATCAACAAATGTAATACACTATGTAAATGGACTGAAGGGGAAAAATCACATAATCATCTGAATAGATGCAGAAAAGACATTTGAGGAAATTCATCATCCTTTTCTTTTGGTTTTTTGAGGTAGGGGCTCACTGTAGCCCAGGCTGACTTGAAATTCATTATGTAGTCTCAGGGTGGCCTTGAACTCATGGCATCCTCCTACCTCTGCCTCCCGAGTGCTGGGATTAAAGGCGTGTGCCTCCACGCCCGGCTTGTTTTTTATTTATTTATTTATTTGAGAGCGACAGGATACAAAATAAACAGATATCATACATACTAATAACAAACATGTGAAAGGTGAAATTAGGGGATCTCTTCCATTCACAATTTCCTCCAAAAAAGTACCTTGGAATAAACCTAACCAAGGAATGTAAAGATCTCTGCAATGAGAACTTTAAAACACTGAAGCAAAAAGTTGCAGAAGACACCAGGAAATAGAAAGACAGCCAATGTTCTTGGATTGGAAGAATCAATATTGTGAAAATGTCAATCTTACCAAAAGCAATCTACACATTTAATTCTATCACCATCAAAATTCCTATGGCATTCTTTCTAACAAAATTTTTTTGTTTATTCGAGGAGTTGAGCCTTGAACTGGGGTCCTTAGGCTTCATGGGCAAACGCTTAACCACTAACACATCTCTCCAGCCCCTCCAATGGCATTCTTCACAGAAATAGAAAAGACAATCCTAAAATTCATTTGGAAGCACAAAAAACCTCGAATAGTCAAAACAATTTTCAGCAACAAAATAAGGCTGGTGGTATCACCATACCCGATTTTAAACTATGTTACAAAGCCATAGCAGCAAAAACGCATGGTATTGACACAAAGAGAGACATGTAAATCAATGGAACAGAATAGAGGATCCAGATGTTTATCCAGGCAGCTATAGCCATCTGATTTTTGACAAAAATGCCAAAAATATTCATTGGAGAAAAGATAACCACTTCAAAAAGTGGTGCTGGGAAAACTGGATATCTATATGTAGAAGAATGAAAATAGATCCTTGTCTTTCTCCATGCAACAAGAATCAAATCCAAGAGGATAAGGGACCTTAATATCAGCCCTGAAACTCTGAAATTGCTAGATATAAAGGTAGGGAAAACCCTTGAACGTACTGGCATAGGTAATAACTTTCTAAATATAACCCCAATTGCCCAGGAAATAAAACCACTAATCAATCATTGGAAGCTCATAAAATTACAGAGCTTTTGTACAGCAAAGGACACTGAATAGAGCAAACAGACGACCTACAGAACAGGAAAAATGCTTTGCCAGCTACACATCTGACAGAGGATTAATATCCAGAATATACAAAGAGCTCAAAACACAAAATAATAAATCAAACAATGCAATTACAAATGGGCTATGGAACTAAATAGAGAGTTCGCAAAGGAAGAAATACAGATCACATAAACATCTGAAAACCTGTTCTACATCCTTATCCATCAGGGAAATGCAAATTAAAACTACTTTGAGATTCCATCTCCCTCCTGTCAGAATGGCTACCATCAAGAAAACAAATGACAATAAATGTTGGCAAGGATGAGGAGAAAGGGGATACCCTTATACACTGTTGGTGGGAATGTAATCTGGTATAGACATTGTAGAAATCAGTGTGAATGTTCTTGAGACAGCTAAAAATAGCTTTACCATATGATCCAGCTGTAGCACTCCTAGGCATATATCCTAATGACATTTCTCATTACCTTAGAGATACTTGCACAACCATGTTTATTGCTACTTTATTCACAATAGGTAGGAAATGTAACCTGCCTAGATGTCCCACAATAGAGGAATGGATAATAAAGATGTTATACATTTATACAATGGAGTTCTACTCAGCAGTAAATAAAAATGAAATTATGAAATTTTCAGGGAAATGGATGGATCTGGAAAGGGTTATACTAAGTGAGGTAACCCAGGCCCAGAAAGCCAAATGTTGCATGTTGTCTTTCATATGTGGATCCTAGCTACAAATGTGTAGACTTGTGTGTGATCTGGAACCAAAATTCAATATCAGAGGACCATAAGCTAGAGAAAGGCTATAAGGGAGGGAGGAGAGAGAATGTCTTAAGGGGATGGTATTGTATATACATAAGTAGAAGACAGGGAAGGGAAAGGCCTGAGTGAGTTCAGGAGAAGAGATTGTATAAAAGAAGGGTGGGGAAGGTCAATCAAAATTCAATATATGTCTCTGCATATCATGACCCAATAACTGTGGGCTAACTCCACAATGCACGACCCATTTACATAAACAAGGAGGGTCCATTGGGAGGGGGTAGATCATGGATGAGCCTAAACAATGGTACCAAACTGCCTGTATTTGCTGAAAAGAAAACTAATAACTTAAATTAAAAAAAATTCAATATATTCTGAATAAGACATATGAAAATCTACTTTCTTGAATAATGGCACATCCAAAAGCCATAGATTGTTACTAGAAAATTTTCAGTGCCAGGGATGGGATACTTTCCAGTAAGTTATTGGCCAGGGAGGTCCCTGTTGCTTCTAAAACATTATAGGTTACTGCCAAGGCCCTTAGTTTCCCTTGAGAAAGAGATGGTAAGACCCTATTGCTAAAAAATTCACATGCTTGAGCAGCAGAGTCACCAAGAAATCAAGCTGTGATGAGCAGAAAACCTTCTCCCTGTAGCCCAGCCAACTGAAAGCTGGAAAAAACTGTACTATATGCAGCCTTATGGGAGACAGAAGTCATCAGCAGTGAAAACAGTAGACACTGGAAGCCTCAAGTTTGGCCAGACAGGCCAAATGACTGAAAGAGTGTAATATTGGCATGTCTGCTCTGGGGGAAACCAACTGCTCTCTAATTGTACTGGAGGCCCTCTCTATGGGAGGGAATACATGTCTGGTACTGAAAACCTAATCAAAATCCTATGGAAGTGGAAGTCATGAGCCTCAGGACTATAAAGCCCGCTCTTTTCTCTATCTATCTATCTATCTATCTGTCTGTCTGTCTATCTATCTATCTATCTATCTATCTATCTATCTATCTATCTATCTATCTATCTATCTATCTACATATATATACATACATATATATATATACATGTATATATATACATATTTTAAATATTTCATTTTTATTTATTTATTTGAGAGAGAGAGAAATAGGCAGAGAGGGAGAGAGGGAGGGAGGGAGAGAATGGGCATGTCAGGGCCTCTAGCCATGGCAAACAAACTCCAGATGCATGCGCCCCTTGTGCATCTGACTTATATGGGTCCGGGGAAGTTGAACCTGGACCCTTTGGCTTTGCAGGCAAGCACTTTAATCACAAAGCTATCACTTCAGCTCTAAATACTTATATTGTTCTCACCGAACTGCCCTGAAAGCACTACACTTAACATTCATATTCATATATTAATGCTACTCTCACTTTCGTTTAGAGAAGTTTCTCTTTTCAGATGGTGGTGACCACTGGGATGACCCAAAAGGCAACATAGTGCTGAGAAGTGACAGAGGTGCACCTAGCACTATCACACCCTCCAAGGCTCAGTGTCCATTGAGGAAGAGGTGGCAGAAAGAACATAATAGCAAAAGGAAGGGTACCACTCCTTACAATGCTATTGTCCAGACAGAAATTGGCCTCAATATCCATGATCTCATAGTGCCTAGAAATACCTTCATAAGCCCCTTATAATAGGAGGAAAAGATGATGACATCAAGATAAAAGAGAGACTAATGAAAAGAGGGAGGGAATGTGACGGAGGGTGGAGTTGTGAAGGGGAAAGTGGGGGAGGGTGGGAATAATCATGGTTTATTGTCTGTAAGTATAAAAGTTGTCAATAAAAAATTAAACAATAACACATGGGAGGATAGAAGGATGAATGTTACTAACTCTATGATTTGTAACATATGACCTTGTAATATGTAAAGTAGTATAGTGAATATTATGAAGGAGGATGTTTAAAATGGCAATCACTATCCCACGAAATTCCTATTAAATTTCATAACTTATAAATGTTGAAAACATTTAGTTTGTCTTTTTTCCAGCCAGGTTTTGTAGATGAAACACAAGCACTTTTATATCTGTACTATAACCCCAGTGCATTCAACATGGGTCAGCTGAGTGATATATCAGAATGTCAGAGTAACATTCTAAAATAAAGATTGCTGCCACAAAACTGAAAGGCAAGGCCTTTTTTGATAGTAGTCAAGCTATTCAGGGAGAAATAATAAATCAAACTATGGGAAACATGAAGAAAGGTCTTTTGAAGCCACAGGAGCCAAAAATTGGGCATTATATAAACAGTGCGAGTCCATTATAATTACTATATTTGTACTAATTGGAAGAAACAATATACACTACTTTGTATTTTCAATAATTAGCTAATTTAGATAAGACTCCTAAAAATCAATTTTTTAAAACAACAGTAAAAATATTAGTGGAAAGAATTTGCTTTTTTTATTGGTAAATGACAAGTTTGCTTGAACACAAACCCAATTGTACAGTGAATTTACCCTCACAGCACCATGACTTAGGCACTTTGCTTTCTTTTTTTTCTTTTAAAAATATTTTGTTTATTTATTTGCAAGCAGAGATGGAGGGTGGGTATACCATGGTGTCTTTCCATTGCAAAGGAACTCCAGATGCATGTGCCACTTTGTGCATCTGGATTTACATGGGTGCTGAGGGGCACTTTTATTTCAAAATTGGTGCTTTAAGTGAATAAAAAAATTACCTTAGGCCAGGCATGGTGGCACATGCCTCTAATCCCAGCATTTGGGAGGCAGAAGTAGGAGGATCACCATGAGTTTGAGGCCACCCTGAGGCTAGAGTGAAACCCTATTTCAAAATAATACTACTACTACTAATAATAATAATTACCTTGAAACAAGAATTTACTATTCAGTAAGTTCTATAAATATCATTTATAGATATTCAAATTGGGGATGGAGGGATGGCTTAGCAGTTAAGGTGTTTGCCTGCAAAGCCAAGAGATTCAGGTTCGATTCTCCAGGACCCACGTTAGCCAGATGCACAAGGGGGCGCATGTGTCTGGAGTTCATTTGCAGTGGCTGTAGGTCCTGGCATGGTCATTCTCTCTTCCCCCTTTCTCTGTCAAATAAATAAATAAGTAAAAATAAAATATTTTAAAACAGGTATTCAAATTAAATTGATTTGTTTTATTTTGAACCAACTTTAGATTGAAACCACTTGCTTTCACTGGATAACTTATACATCACTTGGGCTTATTACTTATTACTTAAAAAAATATTTTTGTGAGCCACAGAGAGAAGATGAGAAAGGGAGACAGAGTGAGGGAGAAAGAGCAGGAAAGAGGGGAGAGAATTGCTGCTAAGGCCTCTTGTTGCTGCAAATGAACACAGGTGCATGTACCATTTTGTGCATCTGGCTTTACATGGGTACATGGGAACCTAATGCTGGGCCAGCAAGCAAATGCCTTTAATTGCTGTGATTATCTCTCCAGCCTGGGCTTATTATTTTATTGAGCCAATATTATCTTTATTCATAGATGGAAAATTTAAGGCATACCAAGCAATGTAAGTTTTCAAAAATTACTCAATCTCTTTGAATATTCAGCTGCTCATTATTAATTCCATTTCCTTTATTAATATATTTTCTAATAATTTTTTTCAAAGCAATAATAAAGTTTAACATATAGGACCACAGTGTTTGATCCTTTGTTATTTACATTGTTGTAATGGGGATACCATATTTCTTTACAAAATGTTGTTATTATTATTATTGTTATTATTACTGTTGCTATCTATGCTTACAATTATCTAGAAAACAAGGTTAGGTTCTTTTGGTCATTTTAACTGGAATTGGAATATTTGCTGGAATTACCTTTTTAGTATGATTGAGTAAAATGGTGAAATAGCCAGAACATTTTATTGAGGCACTAAAAGCTATAATAGAAAAGACAGCTGTGTTTTTAAAGTTTCTTCAGCATTTTACTTAAATACAATTATCAAAGTCAAGAGCCAAGTCACTATGTAGACATTATTCTGAGACCCTCATAGGAACACTAAGTTCAGCTAATGCCTAAAAGAAATATAATTATCTCAACATATCTGTGGCTTCTGAACATTGAAAAACTGTATTGGATGCATTACTTGGGCAAATGCCTTTCAAGCAATATAAAATTCTATATTTGACATTCATCTTAATGTTTTTCAAGAAAATGATATAAAATGGGAAATTTAGTGAGTGGACATAGTTTATGTAAATCATGTGGCTAAAGGTCAAATTAGTATCTCTGAAAAAAGCTGTGTATATTTAAATTAAACACTGTTAAGCATAAGGAAGAAGATAGCAGAACACATTATAAAACCACTGGAAGGAAGAGACCGAGAAATGAATCAAAAACAGTAGTTCCTACAGAAAGACTTGTCACCCAGAAGGATAGCTCACTAACTTACAAGTGGTTAACTGATGGTATCTTATTTTTTTAATTTTTTTTTTCAAAGTAGACTCTCACTGTAGCCCAGGTTGACCTGGAACTTAGTTTCTAGCCCAGGTTGGTATCAAACTCATGATGATCCTCCTACCTCTGCCTCCTGACCACTGGGACTAAAGGTATGTGCCAGCATACCAGGCCAGGGCTCATTTTTTTTTTAGCCATCCCTATTCAGAGACATCATCAGTTAGGGCAAATAGACCATCACTTAGGGATGCATTCCATATACCTGCAAGGAGACAGTAAGTAACTGTATGCTGAATCTCGTGTCTTTAACTCACACTAGGTTCTTCTTAAAGCACACAAAGATGCTTCAGGCCTTGCTAACACTTTTTACCATGCACCGGACCTCCGCCTTGAACTGCTTTAGGCTGGTGTGATTTGTAAGAGAGACAGGAGAAAGAAGCATGCAGTCCAGAGATGCAGGAATCTATTTGGAGTTACTTTGCTTTGGCACTTCTTCTGATCATCTCTGAGGAGTACCACGTGTGAAACAGGAGAGGAGGTGGTGAGTAGATGGGGAGTTGTAGTGCCTTTCTAGGAGAAGAGCAAAGAGCTGAGGAGCTATTTTCACTGGAACAGTCCTTAGGAGGTGGCAAAAGAAAGCATTTGGCACCTCTTATCTCCACATTATGGTAAAGGAGCAGAAGCTTTTCTTAAGCATTTTTCCCCCTCTTTGGTGATAATCTTGGGTATTATCTCAAGAGTGAAAACACGAGACTGATGGGGATGAACCTGAAGATGAATATTCTTTCATAATGTCCCCATGATCCAGAGTTGGACAGGTAGAAAGTTGGGTAACATTTACTGGAAAAAGTGATCTTGGCTTTATTCCTCCCCTCAGTCCCTCCAAGCAGCACTAAAGATTTTCCAACAGCAGATGCTAACACCTACGGCTAGAAAAAATATCACAGAAGAGTCATGAGGTTGTAGTTAGATAAGAGAAGTTTCTATTTCTTAAGAAAGTTAACTACTAACATTTATTTTGAGATGTTTTATAATTTTCTAGGCAATGTTCCAACTATGGTATAAAATGAAACAGGCTCTTTGGAGAACCACATGGCATAAAGGAGATAAGGATTTCTTTCTCACTGTTGTCAGAATTATGATAAATATATGGCAATGGCAACTCAGTTCTTAAAATGTCTGAAACATGATTGAGTGATTTTATGACGACTTCATTGGGAAGCAATGTGCAGGGTTGATTTGGATTAATTGACCTCATAGAACAGTTACTTTGGCATCATGTCAGCATAATTTGATTGTGAGTTAAAAGAATATTATGGGTAAATTTTAATAAATGTGAAATTCAGTAAGGACAGCAACAAAACCATAGGAAACCAAATATAGTGCTTAATGTTTCTTCAATTTCCTATGACTTACTAGGAGGTGCGAGAGTTATGGAGTTAAAGAATCCTGGACTTAACACTCATTAAGGCTGCCCCTTCCTTGAACCTTTAATGGCATGAAAAATAAGGATGATGATACCACATTAATTATGAAAATTACATGACATGACAAGTGAACACCTAGAAAACAGATAGAATTTAATAAATATTAGGTATCATTCCCATTTTCAATGTTTAGAAATAGATAACAATTTCTGTTCTAAAATTTAATAGCCTTTATTCTAAAAGTACTCTTTAGTAGCATTTAAAAATGCTTAGATCCAAATAATAAAATCACATGAAAGCTTCTCGACTTTTTATAAAAACTTCACTTTATTTGGGGCTTTTAAAAGTTAAAAGAAAATTGGCTTAATGTGATCTCTCCAAATTGGAAGAAATATTGATGATTTGGAGTCAATCCAGCATGAAATAAACACATCTTAGACTAGATTTGTAAGATAATCAAGAACCTGTGCTCTAATTTCCAAGCAGAGAGAATGAGAGGAAATCAACATAGCGTAGTGTAGCACTTTGAAGATATTGGGGATATGGAGGTAGATATCACTTCACCTTCAGGATTTCTATCTTATGGAGTTTAGTGTTTCTAGCACAGATCACTCAGCTGTAGGAAACAAAGGCTAGTGAGCTGGTGGTTCTGTTTCAGCTGCGAGCGTATCATGTGTGGTGATGCACTGTCCCAGTAGGTTTTAAGCCTACGGCTCTTAAGTATACTGGCTTTCACCATCTCATTTGCATGATAAATCCACATAATAGTATGAGACTGCTGGGCAGTTAAGGCCCTTAACAACCCTGAAAGACAATGATAGGTTGGTAGGGAACAGTTTGGACTTAGCAAGTCTATTCAATAGCTAAAGTTCCAACAGTGAGGAGACCCTTGGGCCATAGTCAGTAGGCCACAGTGACAGAGCAGAATTTTCCTAGGTGCAGGGTCCCATTTGATATCCTAAAGATAAATATTTCTTCTTTGACCTCATAATATGTTCAAATATTTTAATAAAATAAAACTAGCTCTTTCACTTTTAACAGAATGACTTAAAGACTATCTCTAAATACAGAAAAGAAAATTCCTTTGGAAAGTACTCTGACAATATTAACACATATGGAAGGATTCTGAACTGCAGCTTTAGAATAGATTTTGATCACTGGATGAGTAATGTGTAATGGATAAACATAGGATGAAATTTGGGAGCTAGAAAAGTGGGGTCGGCCACCGGAGAAAGTTCAAACATGAGAACAGGAAGAGCCTCCATGTAGCCCAAGGCAGAGGACATAAGCAGCATTTTGTCTTATAGCTTATGTTAATTGTCTCAGAGCTGCTTAAGCATGGGATTTGCAGTCACATTCTTGGTACTAGGAAAGACATATAAATAGCTGTTATTAGCCACTTTTAGTCCACAAATTGGAATTTACTAAAGTAGCATAATGCCATCATGGAACATACATGGTATCAGTGTTCTCTGAGATAACACCTTGTATTCTTGTTTCAGAAGGCATTTTGCTGTGTGTGTGTGGCCACCAGTAAAATTTCCGTTTTGGTTTTTCTGAGGAAGGGTTTCACTCTAGCCCAAACTGATATGGAATTCACTATAGAGTCTCAAGGTGGCTTTGAACTCATGGTGATCCTCCTACCTCTGCCTCCCAAGTGTTGGGATTAAAGGCATGTGCCACCATGCCTGGCTAAAAATACTTTGACATAAGAATTCTGTAGTGTTATGGCTGTCTGAATTATTAGAGATAATAAGGAGTTTTCTTTTACCATTGTCTTTTTATATCTAATTTAATGTTTAAGCCTAAAAATATTAGCCTATGTCAAATTCATAATATGCAATAAATAGAAAAATCCACTTTAGTATCAGGTACTATGCTTGTAAAATTAAACCATGTGAATACACTTTCACCCTGATTAAATGTATGAGCTATATTTTCTTATAGAAGTCTGGATGTCTATCTGCTCCAAGCATGGTTACAAAGAACATGTTTTCCTTTAATCAGAAGAATATAAAATGATTAAATCATTATGAATGAGAATGGAGAAAAATCCCGAGTTAAACTTGGTGACATTAATTTACACATAAAATGAATACTTAAATTTTAGATGAGATTTTTAAGAGAACCAAAAACCTATTCTCAAATTTTTTTTTTCCTCAGGTTAATAAAAGTGAAGCCTGAATTTTCCTTTGGTGATGATATACTTGCTTCTTGCTTATACCAAAACTTCAAGTCATTTCCCTCACCAAGTTTTCCACCAAAATCCTTATCATTCTCTTGAGTTACTGCTTTCCATTTTCTCCTCTTGTCCTCATTTATATGTTGCCTTGAAGGAGCATATGATTTTGCATTCAGATTTCTTATTAGGCTTTTTACCATAAATTTTTGCACGTTATTTCATAGACTCTAATTCTATCAAAATTACTGAAAAGATTCAAATCAAGTTAAATGGAAAAAAATGTAAATATCTATTTATAGACAGCTGCTGAGGAACTAAAAGATTTTGGGTGCTGTAAAGGCCACGTGCTTAGCATTGATTGTATCATTTCTTCCTTCACAAGTGATAAAATTTACACCAAAGCTAGTATTTTTCACTTATAGACATTGTAGGCATTTAAAAATATTTTAGTTATTTATTTGCAAGGAGAGAGAGAGACAGAGAGAGAAGAGAGAGAGAGAGGAGAGAGAGAGAGAGAGAGAGAGAGAGAGAGAGAGAGAGAGGCAGATAGAAAGAATGGACATGTCAGGGTCTCTAGTCACTGCAAACAAACTTCAGACACATGTACCACTTTGTACATGTGGCTTTACAGGTACTAGAGAATTGAACCTGGGTCCCTTGGCTTTGCCAGCAAACACTTTAACTGCTAAATTATGTCTCCAGCCCCAAATGTAGGTATTTTTTTTTTTCAAAGATTGGATCCCATAGGCAGGAGTAATAAAAATTAAAATAGAAAAATGCTGTTACATGTAAGAAGCCGCTGCTCAGCAAAGGAAATAACCCAGATTAAAAGCTAGCCTGCAGCTGGAGAGAAAATATTTGCAAGCTATTCTTCTGAAAAGGGACTAATATCCAGAATAAATGAAAGTCTCAAAGAGCTTAACACTAACAATCCCCAAATAACTCAACTAAAAAGTAAACGTAAAAACTAAACAGACACTTTAAAAAACTGATGTAAATGACAAGTACATAAAAATGCTCAATCTCACTCATCATCAGGGAAGTATGAATCAAAATTACAATAAGATGGCATCTCATCCCAGATTGAATAGCTGTTATTAAAACACCAAAGATTACAAATACTGTTGATGAATCAGAGAAAGGGTAACTTCCCTTATCTATTAGGTACTTTCATTTCATGTGGAATATTTGAAAATCAGGCAGGATGCTGTCAGAAGAACAAAACAAAATCACAAAAGATCATGCCATCAAACTTTGTCACAGTAATTTTGTATCAAAGTAAATGAGAGTTATTTTTCTTTGGCAGGGTCTACAGAGAATGCAAAATCAAGGTGCACTGCAAGTCGACTAATATGTTTTCTTCAGTTTCAGGTAGAGTTGAATTTTGGTACATGTTATTATGTCAAAGCTAAATTCTACAAAATTGTCTTTGGTGCTCTAAACTCTCAATGCTATTTATCATGGTCACAACTATTTAGTGATTCTCCTAGTAAGTGGCTAGAAGCAATTTTGTTAGAAACATGATCGCCACTGAAAATGAGGCTAAAGTTTACCTTAGCAGGCTTTGACTTAAAACTCTCTGTTCATTTAAAGACGAATCATAGAATAGATGGAAAAATTAAGTATCATCATATTGCATAAATAAAATTTGTCAGACTGCTACTCAGACATAAAAATCAAGTGTGAACAAAAGACAAAAAATGAGAAATATAGATTAATATAGACGGCATATTTCTCCTGTATCAGAAAATTTGCATTAAATTTTTAGGATCCTGTTGTTCCTAAACTTTTGTCAATAGTAATATATATCTTTTGATCCAACTGTAGTGTAGTGTTATTGACCCAATCTGTACAAAGACCTTGAAACTATAGTGTGAAGAAAATACAAAGTTCTATCATTGAATTTAATCAAACATTTAGGAAAAATTGTAATTTGTTACCAGTAACTCAGAAATCACAAGAATTGGGAGAACATTTGTGCTAGAGAAGGTACTGGTTTGTTCACTCAAATACCATTCTAAAGGAAGTACAATGACCAAGAATCAGAAAAAAAAAAAAAAAAATCCCTTGGATATATTAAAGCCATTTTGCAGCTACAAGATTTTGCAGTAAAACAAAGTGTGTTTCTTTCTGGGCATTTAGTTTCAACACTGAGTGGGTTTGAATTGCAATCTTTAGAGGCAACTAAATACACCTGTGCTATTAAACTTCGGAATCACAAATACTCATAAAAAATGTATGTGCTACACAGGTTGAAATTGTTTTGCTGTTTTTCTGTCTACATGATCACATTATAAAAAGCTAGGGTAGTCATTTTACCTTTCTTCATTAGTTATGTACACAGTTTGTAAACAGCCATGTTGGTACCATTGTTAGCCTCTTCCCTGTCCTCCCCCTCCACAGGGACCCTCCTCACTGGGAAATATGGGTCATGCATTATGGGGCTAGTCATCAGTTATGGGTAAGATGCAATGTCTCTGTGCATAATGTCCCAACTTGTTGCTCTAACAATCTTTCTGTGCCCTCTTCTGCAAATTTCCTGAGTCATGTTGGGCTCATTTTAGGTCCACTTCAGTGATGAGGTCTTGGGAGCCTCTGTTTCTCTGGATCTCTGGTTTGGTAGGAGTTGAGTGTTCTCTGTGTCTATCTGCTTCACCCTTGTGCTGATACCAGGTTCACCAAGAAATCAGCACTCTTGCTCATTTCCCCAGTTATTCCATGGTTTCAGCTGGGGCTCTGGTGAGGTGCGATGGACTGATTCTCTCCTCAGGTTCTGTGTCCATCCTGAGGCCTTTCTTTAATTCAAATTGTGTCTGTTTTCATTGTCATGAGAGAGTGACAGAGTAGATCACCTTCCTTCTCTAGTAGGATCTTTTCTTCTTATCTCTTAGCACAAAGGAAACCCCTATTCAGTTTGTACACTAGGCATATATTAACTCAGGAACTGCTTAAATGGGATAACCATAACTGAGCTAATAATGATTACACATTCTTCTTATTAACATACTTTAATGTGCACTAATTTATTAGCTGTCCAATAATGTGCTGAGCAAATCTATTCAGAAATCCACATTGCCTGATGTTTTATTCAATCAAAGAAATGTATCAGTATACTTGTCTCTTCATAACCACTCTAACATCCTCTGCTGAGACAAGGTGTTTAGGTACAGGTGAGCCTTCTTTTAAGAAGCCTAGTTTTGATTCTTTTTATAAAAGGCTATTGGTCTTTTGAAAATACTCTTGGTTGTTTAAATATCCATTCTTTCTTAGTCTTTGCTAAAGGGATTCTGATTTTGTTCAGGTGCCAAAGGAATTACTGTAAAGAATATTTTTTTTCTCAGATGCAGGGGTGCATTCTGATTGAGTCAAATCAGTTATGGACTTTCATTTTTGCCACTGGTTGGTCAGAAGACCCACTGTTGCAGAAATATGTTAAAAAGAAATCCACGGAGGTATTTGCAAAGGCTTTTCTTCATTGATTAAAGAGATGGCCAAGGGAAAAGGATCCATTTTGCTTTTGCGACATACTTCTAATTGGATTGTTATATGTGAGAATTCGATGTTTGGAGTTGCCATAACTGTATGTTTGAATTATGCAGAAAAGATCCAGAATTTCTGGGATAACCTATAAAGTAGCTTGGGAATGGAATTTCCTCAGATTTTACATCACAGAGTAAATATATTGCTTAGAATTGGCTAGGTTATGCATCATTGACAAACCCCTATGGTGAGTCAACAGAGCTTCTGCCTATTGTAGTCCTTTAGAGATCTGGTTTAACGGGGTGAGAGCATCGCCAAAGAATGAATTCTAGACGACAGAACACTCACAGAAAATGCTGTACTCCAGTAGTGATATTTATCTACTCAGAAGTTACCTCTTCGAACTAATGATGAAGCCTGATTGACCAGAGGATAAAGCAGTACAACAGTGCTGTGTGCTCTGAAGCAGATATAGTCAGAAGTATTTGCTGAATGACTACATTAGTTTAAGATGAAAATCTTGTATTTGCAATGAAGGCATCCTAAAGATGGAGATGATAGCAATGATGGTATCAGTAATGATAACATTATTGGATAACATTAGCTGCGCTGTTTTCTATCTTAGTGATTTTTTTTTTTTTTTTCGATGTAGGGCTTCACTCTAGCCTACGCTGGCCTGGAATTCACTATGTAGTCTCAGGCTGGCCTTGATCTCACAGCAATCTTCCTACCTCAGCCTCCTGAGTGCTGGGATTAAAGGTGTACACTACCATGCCCAGCTTATCTTAATGAATTTAATATGTAAAATAATCTTAGGTAATAAATACTGCTGTTATTCTCATTTCTTTGATTAACTTGGTCTCAGAATTCTCCTCAAGATCATTTGGAAGCTTGATGTCTGAGTCATGATTAACCTATATTAACTACCATGTAATGAATCTTTAATTTTGCTTTTTAAATCTTTCTACATTAAATACTAGAGGCACATTTATCATGTTAGAAATAAGTAAGCAAATTTCATGACACTGTTGTAGGAAAATTAAAAGTTTACCTTTCACTTAGTTGAAGTTACCATATTAGACAAATTCTGAATCAATTTTCCAAAAACATAGTATCCTCTAGTGTACAGAAGAGCAAAGCACATTTTATAAACCATGGAGCCTCAGGCTTTAGTCACAAATAGCTTGAGCTGTGCTTACTTGGGTGAGACATTAGATTGAATACACTAGTCACCACCCATGAAAAGAAACAAGTATCTGTAGCTTGGAGCTTCTCATGTGTTAGGTACTCAAATTCTACTCATAGACAGTGCATCCAACAATGATTACAGAAGCAGTTATTCTGAGATGTATCTCTGAGCAGATTTGCCTTATTCTTTGTTAGAAGACCATTTTTTCTACCAGTGCATGTCGACTAAGTGAGGGCATACCGAGGCATGGTGACTCCGGAAACTTACTGGATTCACTTACCTTTTTTCTCATCTGAGTAAGCCAGAGCTACTTGCTGGGGAGATTTCTTAAAGACATTTCTTCATTCAATCCTCTTTAATTTGGATCTTGGAGTTTTAATTGAATTTTTTTTTTCTTTTCTCCAGGTAAACATCCATTGTTTGGTAAAAATATCTCAGTTCATTTGCAAATTACTGCTTTCTTGTTCTTAGTTAAGGCAATCTGAGTGTTACTGATTTTGGTTTCCTTTCTAAGAAGGATGGGTTTAAGTCTTAGGTCTGCTGAACAATGGTATTTCTCCAGAGCATAATGATTGGTTCATTCATGAACATGACCCAAGTCAGTGAAATAATACTCTAATTTGGGATAACCAAGACAAATGCAAAATATAGAACAAGGAACAGGGGCTGGAGAGCTAGCTTAGTGGTTAGACTACTTGCCTATGAGTATGAGGCCTAAGGACCCAGATTACATTCCCTAGTATCCATGTAAGCCAGATGCACAAGGTGGCACATATATCTGGAGTTCATTTGCAGTGGCTAGGAGCCCTGTCATGAGCTCTCTCTCTCTCTCTCAAATAAATAAATAAAATATTTAAGAGAATAGGCAACAGAGAACAGAGATTTTCCTATGTTTTACTGGTCAACCTGCACACAGTGTACAATTCTGGCACATAGCACCACTCTGTGTATTTGCAAAGTGAATGAAAGGGAAGTGAGTATGCAGAGCAGCTGTGCTCAATGGAGTAAACCTTGACCATTATGGGAGAAGTCTTACCTGCCTATGAGACAGGTCAAATCTGAAGAAATCTAACTCAAAAGATGGAAGAAAAGATGACATCATTTGAGATTTAGGACCCAGCAATGTGGAAGCCAGTGGAGGTGGATGTTCCACAGTTTGAAGAATCAAACATTTTCCTTTAGAACTTACTTATTCATGTTGGACAGAGTTTTACCAGAAGAATATAAATTCCAAGATGAGCCATTTTGTTATTTGAACACACTTCTAGCCCTGAGTTATTATAATAGAATAACGAAAGTCATATCATCCCAAATTCAATGGTTTGAATATTTCATCCACAAATGTTTCATTATTTTTATAGTACATTATCTATTGTAGCAACAAAACATCACCAGGGATGTAGTAACACTGTGCATGAGGATTACTTTCTGATTTAAAATGCTTTGTATTGTCTGCTCTTCTTGTAACCAAGGAAGTTAACATCTGAGACTAAACAAACTGCAGTGAGTGAACTAAGGAAGACTGATGAAAGGATGAAGAGTGCATTCAACCCTGGGTTCTTTTCTGTATTACTAGAAGGCTTTTAGGAGAACAAGGGCCAAGAGCTCTATCATACTGGGAGATACATTATCACAGAAGGCAGATGTAACGAACAGTGATTCTTTCTGGAACAACTTGCAGCTCTTGTTCTAAGTATTCCTTTTATCCATACAGTGGTAGCTGTTAGTCATCCCCTAATACACTGTGTATCCTGCTGGCTATATAAATCTTTGTAACTTTGGGCAAGTTAGTTTCCCTAAGAAAAAATATCAATGCCTACTTTATAAGATTTCATGAAGATTACATGGTCAATTTCCCTTATTCTGGTATGGAGATAAACATCCTTAATAGACTTTAAAACCTGGGCTGGAGAGATGGCTTAGCGGTTAAGCGCTTGCCTGTGAAGCCTAAGGACCCCGGTTCAAGGCTCGGTTCCCCAGATCCCACGTTAGCCAGATGCACAAGGGGGCGCACACGTCTGGAGTTCGTTTGCAGAGGCTGGAAGCCCTGGCGCACCCATTCTCTCTCTCTCCATCTATCTGTCTTTCTCTCTGTGTCTGTCGCTCTCAAATAAATAAATAAAAAATTAAAAAAAAAATAAAACCTTGCCTTGAATATTCTAGTCCATTTTCTAGAATGCAGCTTTATTTTCCTAAACTCATGTTGGGATGAAAAGCCTTCAACCCAGTTTTTCTAGGACTGGATACCTAAACTTGGCAATCTGTCGAAAGGAGTAAAGTTATTGCAGTTGGGCATCTACATGGTCTACCACATGTCAACATCTCTCAGTTATCAGACCTTGTTTTCTATTTCCTTTTTGGAGGGACTCACCATTTACCTCTGTCTCAAAAGGTCTTGTTCTCATCTGCTTTAATAAAATGCACACTGGTCTTTCTCCATATTTCAGATTGGTCAGATAGTACATTTTTATAGTTATGTATACCCCTATGATCTATATACTCTGGATGGATTTCTTTTCTCAAGTTACCCTATTGAGTCTTTGTGACACAAGTAAGAACAGGTGAGGGAAAGAAGGAAAGTTAAGCAGTAACCATAACACCTGAGTGAATCAACAACCATAGCCAAGGGCTTGAGAGGTGAATCATGGTTGAGAGGTGGGAACAAGCTAAAATTCACACAGGAAGATAAAAATCTGTTTATCCCTCTAAACATTGTTTACCTCTCAAGAATAGGAGTTCATGAATATCATGTACATGATGAGCATTGTGCTCAGAATATCTATACCATCATTTATGGGTTAATGATCCCAGCAATTACTGCCTTTGTTAAGTATATTTATTATTATTTCCTCCCTGGCAAAGGCCTCCAGTTGATTTCAACTTTTGTGTCAATAATAATATCTGAGTTCTGGGATCTCCTAGAATCAGTCCTCTTTCCGTTATTTCAATAAATCTGCACCATCAGCTTTCCTTTGTTAACATGTCACATTTCCCCATTCCTTTAGCTTTAGTTGGGGTAATTTGTATTCTTTTTTAAAAAATATTTTTTATTTTCATTTATTTATTTGACAGAGAGAATGAGGGAGAGAGGGAGGGAGAGAGAGAGAGAAAGAGAGAGAGAGAGAAAGAGAGAGAGAGGGAGGATGGGAACTCCAGGGCCTCTAGCCACTGCAAATGAACTCCAGATGCTTGGGCCACCTTGTGCATCTGCCTAACGTGGGTCCTGGGGAATATAACCTGGGTTCTTTGGCTTTGCAGGCAAATGCCTTAACTGCTAAGTCACCCCTCCAGCCCTAATTTGTATTCTTTTATAATGCTTTATATTCAACCAACTGCCAAATTACTCTCCTTGGAATTTTGAGGCTCAAGCCTTCATTCTTACAAACACCACATTCATGTAAGTTCTTGAGATCTCTATATTTCTAAGCAGGAATGTAAGAATGGTCTCTGCCTTTCCGTTGCCCAACATCAGCTTTCCTTCTATTGATTCTTTATTTGAAAACATAAAATGCTTCTTTTGAAAGCTATCTAATTTTGTATTCTCCAACTAACTCTATCAACTTATTATGAAATCCTGGCTTTTGGATGTTAAAACTACTAATGCTGAAACCTTCCCATTAATGGAGGACCCACTCTAACTATTGTCTTAGAATGTTGGTTTTCATTAATCTCCATGTGATTTGTTCGTCAGCTGCAGTGCAGCACGTGCTGGGTTGGATTACAAGGGGCTGAAGCGACAAGTGGCATCAAATGGGGATAGTCCTGCATCAGTGGGGTTTAAAACTTTGACCTCACCACCATGACTGTACTTTAAAAAATGAGGTCTTGGGCTAGAGCGATGGTTTATCCATTGAGGCGCTTGCCTGCAAAGCCAAAGGACCCAGGTTTGATTCTCTAGGACCCACGTAAGCCAGATGCACAAGGTGGCACATGCACCTGGAGTTTGTTAGCAGAGGCTGGCTGCCCTGGCATACCCATCCTCTCTCTGGCTCTTTCTCTCTCTCAAATATGTAAATAAAAATAAAGATATTTAAAAATGAGATCTTAATTAACATTAATTTTCTTAACATTCAATTCAAGATGTCTTTGCCCCAAAACAAACAAAACATTTTCCCCTCCAAGTTGGTTCTCAGCACTTTTCTAGCACATACTTCTTCCTTGTGTATATCCTTTGAGTTTTACTATTATTTTCTGTAGTTTTTTTTCTGTATTTATTTATTTGAGAGAGAGAGGGACAGGGAGAGACAGTGAGAGAGAGAGAAGGAATAGGCATCTGGCGTACGTGGGTCCTGGGGAATTGAACCCTCTAGACTGTATCCTACAACTCTTTGGATTTTTTTCTTTGGATAACTCAGAGCCTTTCACATGTCTCCATCTATGTTCCATAAGCATGTATTATGCTGTGCCTCTGCCCCACTCTCAGTGGCATGTATTCCAGAAGACTGTTCAGTACACAGCAGGCAACATTAAATGTTGAGTGATCTACTACCAATGAGTTGGTGGTGGCAATATGTTCTTTCATATGTGAAAGGAATATATGTTTTCATTCTTCTCAATTGCTGGTGGGATGTTAATATCCCTTGTGTCTTTAGTAATTCCCCATAAATTATTTCTGTCATAGTGAAGAACCATGAATCATTGATTTTTGCTTGTGCTGCTTTCCAAGATAATCCATTTATCCCAGCAGTAGTTCAGCATTTCTAAGTTGGAATTCTTTAATGTTATAAAGTCCAATTATGAGAAAAGACTACTTTGTCTCATAATTTGTAATTATTGGATGGTTTGCAACTTTTGATATTAGTGGATCAACAGTGCTCTTAAGTGGGTTGAAATAAGACTGCATATTCCATATAGTTTGTACAAAGACACCTGATTCCCTTTGTCTTTTGAATGCTTTTCCTGAAGTCTTATTCTCATTTCTTTAAAATCGTACCCTGGCAGATCACTGGGATGAACTACTCATCTAACTCAATTATCTCCACTTTCCCTCACCTTTTAAGACACTTGGAATTAGACACAGATTTAATATTTTTAAATAAAAATAAATGACCCTCCTTTGCAACTCTCGTTCTTAGACTTCAAGCAACTGCCCCTCTTTGTCCTAATGCCTCCAAGAAACAAATACTCTTCCCCTCTTATACTGAACCTTCAGCCTCTAGCCACTGAACTAGATAATTACAATTAAGGAATTATCTCAGTCTTCTAGGAACTCATAGTACTTGAGGTAAGAGATAACTGATTACAATCTCTGATAGGGTTAATGACAATTACCTCATAGGATATTATACTTTGAATGTGTACCTTAAAATTCATGTTAAGACATATTCTCCACTGTGGTATACTGAGCAAAAAGTGAGGCCTTTGGGCTATTTAATCACGAGAGTTCTGCACAAGTGGGAGGAATACCTCAGAAAAGCTTCAGACAGCATTCACCTTCTGTGCCCTTCTGCTTTGTATCACATAAGCACAGACACCTTCTTAGAAACAAAGGACAGTCCTCAGATGTCATTTTAGAAACAAAGACTGGGAACCCACAGAGAACCAGGTTGGAAATGCCTTGACCTAGAACTTCCCAATTTTTTTTTTTTTTTTTCGAGGTAGGGTCTCACTCTAGCTCAGGTTGGCCTGTAACTCACTATGTAGTATCAGGTGGCCTCAAACTCATGGTAATCCTCCTACCTCTGCCTCCCGAGTGCTGGGATCAGTGCGCCACCATGCCCGGCTTAGAACTTCCCACATTTTTAAAATGTGAATAATAAACTAATGTTCTCTATAAATCACCTTATCTGGGTCTTTTTTGGGGGGGCTGTTGTTGCAATTCTAGGGACAGACTAAGATACAGAGAAGGATCTTTTTAAATATTTGAAATTTAGAGAGAGAAGGAAAGAATCATCGTGTTCTCAAGAAAATGATATCATGAAGGAAGTACAGAATTCATATGTTCAGAGCTGATGGGAGCAATAGTGTCCACACAAATAAATGCATGGAGATAAAAAATAAATGCCAGACTGGAACAGGGACTAGTATCTTTTACCTAAAATTCCTTATCTCTTAGAATTTTCCACTAATATACCTTTTTGTTTTTATATCCTGTCTTCTGCTAAGCTTTTACATAATTTTCATAAAATATTACTTTTCTCCTAAGATTAAAATCCAAGAAAAATCTGCATTAGCACTCTAATTTTTTTCTGTGAAAAAAGTCTACTTTTAATTGAAATTAAAAACATTACACACACATATTGGTTTTTCAAGGTAGGATCTCACTCTAGCCTGGGCTGACATGGAATTTGCTATGTAGTCTCAGGCTGGCCTTGAACACATGGTGATCCTCCGATCTCTGCCTCCTCAGTGCTGGGATTAAAGGCATGTGCCTCCATGCCCAGGATTCCTTTTTAAAAAAAAATATTTTATATTGAATCCTAAACACACATTCTACACTTTGGTACCAAACTGTCTTTCTATACTCACATTGATAGTTTTCTTTCTTTCTTTTTTTTTTCAGTTCATCATATCTAGGTTAAAATGTAAATTTGGTAGTTTATTTCCTTGTCCTGAAGCAAAAGGGATCTTTGTTAGTCTGTTGGTCTACCTTCTTACTTGTCATGAGATCCTCTATATCTATCCTGTTGAACACTCCTGTGATAACTGTCCACACTGGTTACTTGGTATATCACTACAAACTATTCCTGAATGTGGCCATTAAAAACTCATGTGGGATTTAATTAGGGAGTGATAAAAACTAGTTTGAGGGTTTTTCTTCTGTTATTTTTATTTTTTAAAGAAAATTTTGCTTTAGTCTTAGCAGGACTTGACAAAATTGAAAAGAAAAATATTTTCTGATCATTATTTTTGTGCTATATTTTCCTTCTCATAAATGTTAGTTCATAAAAGTCAGCACAAAAAATCATGTTCTTCTTATGAAGTCAAAGCAAGGTTGGATGTTATTTACTTATATTCAAGTTTTCAAGTAATAAGCAGGGTGATGTTTTTTAAAACCACGGCTTCTACACAGAGATATGACTTATCTCAGAGTCACTCTTTGACAGTTAAACTCATCACTCACACTAGATCTTGCAGCCATAATAGCTGTCATTCCTCTGGAAACAATTTCTAGGAATTGCATTTACTTGCCATAACTGCCACCTACTTCATCAGACTAAGTTTTCAAATAACTTTTTAAGTGCTCCTTCCATTCTTTCCCCAGAAGAAAAAAGAATGAGAGAGAAATTACTTCAGGGGGAAAAAAAGCTATTGAAAAGTAAAAGTGGATGCTCAGGCTCACTAGCTCAAGTGCTGCATGGAGATATGCGGGAACTTAGGGCAAAAGGTTAATGTAGTGGAGATCCCTGTAGCTGTTTGTTCCAAAATAGGTGTTTTGTGCAGCAGGGTAGAGAAAATGAAATTTCTACAATAAAAGAAAACAAAATGCAAAAGAAGTATGAAGGAAATCATGTGGAAAGTTCTTAAGGATCAAGGTTACCAAACAGAAAAAAAGCCTTAGCAACTGTAAAGATAAGCGTGCAGCTTTGTATAACTGTAAAGATAATCATGCTGCAGATGTTAAAGAGGCCTGCACTTTAGGCCATGGAAAGTGTAGGGAACACTGAGAACTGTCAGCCTGTAGTGCCTCCCTGCAGTCTTTTAACGTGCCCAGGACAAAGTCAAGGTCAATTGATCAATTGCTTTAACATATTTAAACATGTGATGTGTGAGTGTGAGCACCTCCTGAAACTGGGTAAAATACATGCCCAGTTTCTTTTATACAGTTATATAAGATTATACTTTGATGTCATAACATTTATACCATACTCTAAGCTTTATTAATTTTAATTTTTTTACCTCTCCCATTCCTACCCTGCATTGCCTCATTCTCTTATTCTTTCTCTGTCTCCCCACCCACCTGAGTCTCTCCTTCATGCTAACTAAATTTTTAATGTTGCCCTTTTCTCTCTTTAATAGCCCCATTAACTGTTTACCATTTCCGATGTAAGGATACTTAGCACCTTTCAGGATAAGTTTGAAATTAACATTTCCATTGTAGACTATCGTTAATGAGACCTGCCATTCTTGGGAGCCTGTGGCTTAACAGGCCTCCTGTTGCCAATCACAGAACTTCAGGAAATTTTAATACGGGAAGGGGATGACATTTTCTACAAAAGTGTCCTAAGGAGTCTTCTTATCAAAATCACAAGGTAAAAGAGAATGCCTTTTGCCCAAGGTGTTGCTTGACACTAATGATAGAAATGAGGTGGCTATACTTGCATCATTTAAGAAGTTCTATATGAACAGCTGTAGAAAAAAAAATTAAATGAAAAAAGTGAGAAAGTTGATATCTACAAATTTTACAGCTCATTTTAAAAGCCATAAGTTACATATTCAATGGAAACCACTTATAAATCACACACAAGTTACATGTGAAATTCAATACAGTTTTACTGTGAGAGTTGGGAGGCAGTGAAACTAGTTTAAGGTGGATGAGAGTGGGCTTATCTTTGTACCCTGCACCGCTTATTCATTGAATGATCTTAGTTAATGAATCTCCCTGATGTACATGTAGTTGGAAGTAAATGTTACGGTCTCCCTCAAAAGATTGCCATAATTTCTGATAAGCAGACAGATCCCATATTTAGTAGCTCCTCAGTCCAAGGAATGGATCTGATAGCAAACTTAGAAGAGACAGTCCACTTCCTCGTCTTCAACTTAGGATCTATGGCATGTTTGCATAGTCTTGGACATTCTGGAATATATAGATATGAACTAAATACCATCACTGAATATAATCTTTGAGGGGTTCTCTAGGATTGGAGTTACAAATAGTAAACTGACATGTTTTCAGGCTCTGTTAGCAAGGCTTGGCATGTAAAGAACCTGCACTCGAACATCCAGTCCCTAAAGCCATGCTGCTATTATGGAACATCACCCAAAAGATAAACAAAACATGTATCCATGTTCACATGCTTTTATCTTTATACAATGGTAAAAGTATATTGGGCAAATTGACAATAATCAGAGAAGAGGAAGTCTCTATTGCCTTTCCTAAATCAAAGTCTTTAACTGACTGTTTTCCTTATGCTCCCTTTCTCTACACATATATGAAAAGAAGTATTCTAAGATGGCTCCTTAGACTCCATCCCTGAGGACATGCCATTCATAAGCTCCTCTCTTTGTGTACTGGAAAAGTGTGGCTGTAATGGGCATGCCATATGGCCAAGGAGTACTGGGCTTGAAGAATAACAAAGGTCCTCCAACAGTTGCATTTGAAGTTAACAAAAGGGAGATCAAATTGACAGGGCTCACCCTGAAGCCCTTAAGGCTGGATGGAGTGTTTCCCAGGTGAGAGAGATAGTCTGCTGGTCTTGAGGAAGCAGTCATGTTGCTATAAACTACCTTTGGAATGGGTACCTTTATGAACTGAAATTCAGCTCTGGCAAAAGTCAGAAAGAGCTTAGGAAAGCATCCCCAACTTTTTCTTCTATAGTTCCGTTAATATGGTGCTGCCTTGTGGCAGCCTCTGCAGAGGGTCCAGTTAAACTGTGCCTGGGTTCTTGAACCATATAATTTGTGAAAGAATGAAACTTGTGTTCATTTAAACCAACAAGTTTGTGGTAGTTTTTATATAGCAACAGAAACTCATTTAATATTTCTTCGCATGTTAACTTTGCTCAAATCAAAGCAATAACTATGAAGTATCTACTCTATAGTAGTAACATATATAATAATGTCCATGTCTGCCTTTAAAGAGTGCAAAATAATCTGGAAGAGTAAGATAAACATCTAGAATATAAGAATAAAATTGACAAGTAGTATATAATAAGGCAATGGAGAATATAAGGGTTGGTTGCCTTTTGTCAAGGAAGCAAGAAAAACAATTCAAATATGATAAGATAGGATTTCAGATATATTTTGTTTTTAAAAATATTTTATTTTTATTTATTTGACAGAGAGAAAGAGGGAGAGGGAGAGAGGGAGAGAGAAGGAAAGGGAGGTAGAGAGAGAGAGAGAATGGGTGAGCCAGGGCCTCTAGCCATTGCAAACAAATTCCAGATGCATGCTCCACTTTGTGCATCTGGCTAACGTGGGGAATTGAACCTGGGTCTTTTGGGTTTGCAGCCAAATGCCTTAACTGCTAATCCATTCCTCCAGCCCAATTTTAGGAATGTTTTCTGTTCAAAGTAAATATGCCATAACAATGAATCAGAGAAGTTATCTAACATTCAAGTTATTGATGACTGTCACCAACTCTTCTGTCTCAGGTTAACAAATAACTTTGGTTGCAAAAGTGTGAGAGACTGGCAATGATACCAGGGTGAGGATACATGATATCATTTAGAAGCAGTCAGAAAAATTAGCTCTATGTATGATAATTTCTGTTATCTTTCACACTCAATGCTACCTAGCTACCTAATTTTCCTTTATTACAAGTGTGGGCTATCATTCTGCTTGCACTCTTATGGAAGAGAACATTCCTGCTGACAGCTTTTACTTTCTCCCTCCACATCTTACTTCTTAACTCCTCATCCCACACTTTGCCAGCCAACTTCTCTAGTTCTCTAATGAAACAAGGTTTCCTGAGGTCACTAAAAAGCTCTGCATCCACTGCACTTATCTCAGGCATAATCTTCCACAATCTATTTCCAGCATTTGTCATGGTAGCATGCTTATATCTTTAATTGCTTTTTCTCATAGTCATAAAAGAAAAAAAAAGTTGGATAGCATGCTATTCTTAAAAGCTTACAAAAGCTTATGGTTCACGGAATAAATCATGACCTGTTCAGCAAAGCATTATAGGTTCTTAAAAGGGTGTGTGTGTGTTGGGGAGGGGGGATAAGGGTGAGGAATGAACCTTTCTCTTCCAACTACAGCAGCCTCACTACTAACCATAATATTCTGCAATGGCTCTCATGTTCAGTAGTACCATTCTCTGGTGATGCTATCCTTTTCTGCTTCAAGTCACAATGCTTATCTCCTGTCCTCGTTTCTATCAGTTCTCCTTCTTTTGTATCTATTTCACTTTTCATCTTTCTCTAGCACATACCTTTATTTGCTGTATAGTAGAGTTTATTTTGTCTTCTGTCTTTAAAACTCCCTTATAGAATTGGGATAATACACATGCACAAGTAATAACTGGTTAAATTATACTTCAATGTGTAGGGGAAGGCCTGTATTCAACACTCAAAATGTTGATGATGATGATGACAAAATCTGCTGCCTTCTCCCCACTAGACTAAATGTACCACAAAGGCATATTACATGCTTTATTGTTTGTTTGTCACAAACTTCCAAGTACTTTCAAAACAGTTTCCTTTGAATCACATTGACTATTTCTCAGAAACTCTGTTTATTTAGCTTTCATGCCACTCCACTGTTCCTTACCCACATGTCTCAGAGCTCATTCAGCTCTTTGTTAATGACTTCTCTACTTACATCTGCACTTTGTAATTTAAGAATTTATTATTCATCTTTATTCCCTTATATGGTGGTCTTGTGAATGATGATATCCTACTTAATGCAACCTAAATTTATGGTGGTCAACCAGTGGCCAAATTTCCAACCTCAATGACTAATTTACCTTCTCTCTTGTATTTATTTTTTTCCAGGCTTTGTAAAAGTGGGTTACCCAGATTCTCTGGAATTAGTTTTCATTTTCTCTCCTCTTCACAAGCTCAGCTCCAGTCTCACTGCTTGTCGACAGCACATTCACAGAGTCTATCACATTTATACTCTTTATCCTAGCAATTCAGGCTTTCATCATCTCTCCTTAGAGTCCTTTCAATTGCCTTGTTCCTGCCTGTCCCTCTCTCCAGGTTCTAGCCCCACACAGCTGCCAAACTGATCAACCCCAACAAGATGTGAATTAAGCTTCTTCCACATTTATCTCGAATGGTTCCTGGTTCTTCTTTAATTATTAAATAGGAAAAAGCTAAACTCCTTATCTTGGTATCATTGGTTATCTCTAACTTTAATCTCAATTACTCTTCAAGGACTCTTCCTTGCATCTTCTAGGCATCAGCTTCCATCACATTCTCATAATGTTAATGTGGCCATGAATACATTATGTCTATTAGATTATTAGATGAGTTATTCTGTTTTGCATACCAGTATAGGATGTTTATCTAACACACACACACACACAAACACACACACACACACACACACACACACACACACACACACTACTCACTTTTAAACAAAGCATTTAGCAACATATCATATAAAGTATGAAAGAATTGGTCAAACTCTGAAGTTATCTTCCTAAGAAATCTAGTAAGGGAGAAAATATGAACCTGAGACTGTGACTCAGTATACTAATGAAAAATTTTGGTAAGCAGAGGAGCCTATGTAGAACACCAAATGTTCAAAATGAACCTTAAATCTTTACCTAGGGAGGTGTGGATATATAGACTTGGGCTTGTGGCCTTTCAGATGTTAATATACCATGAAATAAGGCAAATACATAGGAAATGGAAGAATGTATCCATGGAACACTGATGAGTTCAGCTTACTCAAATTATGTGCTACATAAAAAAGAGATTACAAAAACTTTGGAAAGGTAAATTGAGACTAGATTATGAAGAAGCTTGCAAAATGGTAGGGTTGAAACTTCAGCTAAATGAAAAAATACTTAGTTCCATAACAAGGAACTTTCATGCTCTGAACTTGGTACCAAGACAAATCATCTGGAAAACATATGTACAGTGAGCTAGTGAAATATGCCTGTGGGAAGCCCACTCAGTACATGCTAATAATCCTAACATATGCAAGGGCCCAAGTCAAAACAGTAGCACTGGCAGTACAGAGGACAGAGCCAACAGAGAATGTGGCAATATGTCTTATTAGTTGGTGGGATGATGAGACCCAAGATAGAATGAAAGATGACGCTATGGTTTTGAGCATCAGAAAAGAGAAACACATATGTATATGCTTTGCTGGAGTTAAAGAAAGTGTGTTTAGCTGGGCGTGGTGGTGCAGGCCTTTAATCCCAGCACTCGGGAGGCAGAGGTAGGAGGATCACTGTGAGTTTGAGGCCACCCTGAGATGACATAGTGAATTCCAGGTCATCCTGGACCAGAATGAGACCCAACCTCAAAAAACAAAAAAAAGAAAAAGAAAAAAAAAGTGTGTTTAGTTTCTTACATACCAAATTCCAGCTGAAATGGGACATAGAGATGAATAGATCTGAAAATTATTTCAGTTTTTAATTTTGTATTTTCCTACTATGAATATTGAACATTTTATTTTTTATTTTAAATATTTTATTTATCATTTATTTGTGTGTGTGTGTGTGTGTGTGTGTGTGTGTGTGTGTGTGCGAGAGAGAGAGAGAGGCAGAAAGGGAGAATGACTATGGGCATACCAGGGCCTATACCCACTGCAAACAAACTCCAGATGCATTTGACATCATGTGCATCTGACTTATGTGGGTACTGGGGAGTTGAACTTGGGTTCTTAGGCTTCGCAGGCAAGCACCTTAATTGCTAAGCCTTCTCTCCAGCCCTGAGCATCTTTCTATGAGCTAATCACCTTTTCATAGTTTCTTTTGTTAAATGTCTATTCAGATAGTTTTCTCAGTTTTCTTTTTTTGTTGCAAGAGATATTTGTAGTTTGGACATTCTGTTCCAGTCTATGAGGTTTCTCTTCATTGTATTTAATATCAAAAACATTAAACCACGTGAAACCAGGAACAAAGGCTACACACTGCCTGACTCCACCTGAACAAAACACTGAAGAAATTGTAGCTAATTTACAGTGCCAGAAAGATCAACTATTGCCTACAGCTAGAGACGGTATGGCAGGAATGACGAGAAATGGACTAGGTGCAATTTTGTGGAGTGAGGACTTCATTGTATGCATATGTCAAATGCACAGAACTATACATTTGTAATGGGTGCAACTTACCATTTTCAAACTATTCTTATATAAAATTTATTTAAGGAAAGTCATAAGTTAGGTAGAGGTATCAAGGTAGTATATTCATTTTCAGAATGTAAAATTAAAAATAGACTTGGAAGATCTGAAACTCTGAAGTTATAGAAGTAGGAGAAACCTGAGTCACATCCATAGAAATGACCTGCTTCTAGATATTTGGAGAAAGCAACAATAAAGTGTTCCCAGGAAGGAAAGAAGAGAATTAGTGAATAAAGTATCAGAAGCTAACAGAGCCCACATGTGAGGTTTATGGGCTAGGGTGCCTGTATGTAGGGACCCACTGTCCCTGGCTTGTTGAATGCCCCTGTCAAGTCATCCATGAAAAAGGCAAGGTGCAGTCATCCCCAAGGGAACCTCCAAGCAGCAAAACAGACCATGGGAACTGCTGTTAACACTTCCCAAAGTGGAAGTTCTGGAAAAATTGGGCAGTGCTCACCTGTCAGAAACACTACGAAACCTGAGCTTTTCTGCAGGCACCCAGCTTTCCACTAGAAGCATTGGTGCCATAGCTGGACTACTTAATGCAACAGAGCAGAACACATTCACGGCTGATGAGGACTTGGAAGGCAGCCAGTTACATCACATTAGAGCCACATTAGCAGAAAGGAAGGTGGATGGAGACAGCAGCCATGGAAAGGTGAGGTGACATGGAACAGTTCCAATCAGCGTGGGTGGGAGATGGCAGGCAAGGCCAAACTGAAGCATGCTTCAGATGAGGTCTACTTTTGTGGCATTACCAGCAAAGGCAGACACTTAAGTCTGTGCTCTGTGTGTCTGACAGGGTTAGGCTGTGAAATCTCTAAAAGCCCCTGTAAACAGCTACTAGCAAAGCAAACCTCACCAAAGTGCCCATTGCAGGAAAACACACTACAACAGTTGCTGTTGCCTTCTGAATTCTTCTGGTGCATACATGTGCATTTGGGCTGGGATATATTGCTGTTACCATAGGAAATGAGCTTAGCGTGTTCTCTGGGCATTCCAAATGCTGCAAATTATTTTTAAAACTCAGTGATGAAATTGGTAATGCATTCCAGAACTCTGTTTGAATAACGAGACATGTGGAGAAGACTGTGTACCCAGAGGGCCAATTTGGTAACTGCTTTGCATCGTGATTCTGCATTAGACTGGCCTGTCACCAGGCTCAGGAGAATCAAACAAACAAGGTACATTTTTTAGGCAGCATAAGCCAGGGGGAAAGAAAACAGAATGGAAGATGACATTGTTAAATAAAGGTCAAGAAAAGAGAGCACAAATTAAGAGGAGAGGGAGCAAAACTGAAAATGACCTATAACAGTGTGGAGTGGCCAAGGGCAAAGCAAATGGCTCTGGAAGGCTACCCACCTTTGGCTGTGGTTAATGGTGAATGTCACCTTCTTGATTGGGCCTCTGTCTATCTTTTCCATCAGGTCCTTGGAAAACTTCTTTTTGATGGCTCAGTATAATCATTAGGTTTCCTGGCACTGGGGCAGAATAGTATTTCTGCCTACCCAGAGCCTGATGTGATCTGGGACTGGGCATACAGGAAAATACAGCATCCCTGATTTCAAGTAGATGACAGAGCATCAAGAGGCAAATACATAAGCAGATAAGCAAGGCATAAGGTAAGGATGACAAGCATATGCCAAGTATGTAGTCCTTGTGTAGGAAGTAATGCTGACTGATAGCAGTTCAAGAGGATGGCAGCAAGGAAACAGGAGTAGCTTGACATAGAAATATAAAATTCAGAAGGAAAAAGTAAGAAGCCCAGAGATGAGAAGGGGCACATTGTGGTTGCAGGAAGAGAAGAAAGATCGTATGAGGACCAGGAAGTGTGAAACATGATGGATGATAAATTCAGAAACCCCCAGGCTTCTCTCTGGCTGAAGCACACTGTGAGGGTCATTAGTCAGAGATAAGCTTGGAGCATATATGGGAGCTGTATCCATTCCTATCTGACCAGGCTAAAGATGTAGCTAAGATGTTAAGATGTTTTTATTTAGAAGTCCTTCTGGCTGAAAATTTCTAAGTAGAGAATGTACAGAGGCCAGGAACACATTCGAGTGACATGCTTAGTCTTAGTTCCTTGGCATGGCATGTGCAGCATGGAGTGTAGTAATGTGTTCTATAGATAGTAGTAGCTTAAGCATTCTGAATATGACCAGTATTATAGTCCACACACAACTTTTAGCACTTTATGGCTATTAATACTTTGCAGCTTACACTGTACCAGCAAAGTATCATTATTTTATTCTTATTTTATATACACGGTAAATGGCTTGTTGTCACACAGTAGTAATGAAAGAGTGAGGGCTTTGAGCCATTTACAGACAACTCGATAGCTCATACTATAAGCCCTCTTACTTTACATTGTCTCCTCAGAGCAATCAGTGCTCCACTGTCTGGGGCTGGTGATTCATATTGGGCCAGAGTCTCTGATTGAGTAACAACATTATAGACAATTTCTGGCTACTGAAATATACCAAAGTCTTTGGGGAGTGAAAGTTACATGGTTATGACAGAAATGGTTTTAATCCACCATCATAGCTCCTTTATTGAAAGATCTAATCCAAATCCTTATGAAATTTAACTTTGATGGCATTGAAAAATTTAACTCAGTCAATTATAGTAGTAAACAGATTGTGACTATCTTCTCCAAGTTTTTGTGTGCACTTCTTTCAGAAAACTATTTATCAGCCAAAAGTATTTCTATTATTTATTACTGTCCTTCTTCCTCTCTCTCTCTCTGTCTCTCTCTGTGAGAGAGAGAAAGAAACTGAAAGATAAGTGAGAGAGTTCAATTGCTTTTTAAATTTCTCTGGGGCAGCTGTTTCAATGAAAGTTCTGCTTGGTAAGGAAATCTTGAAATGGACCAATGTTTTCTTAATGCTTAATTCAACATTATCTAACCACTGAAGAGATGGATGGAATGGGGGGCATGTGGACTCAGCAAGTTTAAGTACTTTTAGTATTCTATTAAGTGAAAATCAAGAAAAAAAGACAAAAAAAAAAAAAACCCATTGCTGAGAGCACAGTCATGCATCACATAATTTCCCTCTGGTTTCTGTTACTAAATTCTTTATCAGATTTGTCAGAATCTGGAACAAGCCTGACAGGTGAGCCATGAAACAGAAGTCGTGCAGAGTCATGAAAGTGAGCAGAAACAGCAGCTTCCCAGTGTCTCTCTCTTTCTTTCTATAACTTCATTTGTCATTTCTTTTAGTAGTGAGGCTTTCCCTAGCAACGATGAAGCCTGTACTTTGCAAGGTAAATGCTACAGGAATAGACCTTTAGATCTGTATAAAAATTCACCTGTATACTTCTAAAGTATTTCAGCAAATTAATTCCTGAGCTGTTTTTAAATAAAGGTAGAAGGCATTATTCATATCCCTTAGTTGCCTTAGATGTGCTTAATATCCTTAAGATGCTAAGAAAATTTGGCTAGATAAGCTTTAGAAAATTAGTTGCCATCTTAATCTACTTGGTGGCTTTATGTGCTTACTATAGCTCCATATCATCTATGCTTTTGAATTTTATGAAATCCTTTAGCACTGACTCATTTTTAAAGAAGTGAATTTCTTGGGGAAATTGTCTGGATAATAGCCTTCCAGACAGGAATCACATGGACACATATAAAGAACCATCTAGCAGTGCAGGATCAGCAGCATGCCCTTTTGATAGGCTCCCGCCTCAATTTCAGGATGTTGATAGAATGATATTGCATATTTGTTTAAAATCAGGTTTATAGATGATGTTATAATTTATAACAAATATCTGAAAAATTATTTTTCCTAGTTCAGAATATAAACATATAATGCAAAATACCTACATATATAATTATAAAATGCCAGTAACATGCCAAGCATAAAATAAAGTGGAAATAAAAAGATAATTTAAAATAAAATATTCTTTAATTATAATTAAAATGGTTAAATCCTTTGGTCCAACTCTACTGGAAAAAATTAAACAATCAATTATTTGTATTTTCTAGAAAGGATGTTTGGGCTTAGGGAAGGCAATCAGAAGGTTTTTTTTTTTTTTAAGAAAATGAAAGTTTAGATCGTAGGTGGATATTGTAATAAAAGCTAGATTATTTGGTATATATGAAAGACACATAAAAACATACTATGCTTACATATATAAATCGTTCTAGGTAATAGACTTGTAAATATTTTCTTTTATATGCATGTCATATGGGCATTTTGAATTTTGTGTGGGATGCAAGACAATTCTTTATTAGGAGAGATTGTGCCAAGTGTTGCAGGATTAGTAGGCTCCTGTGCCCACATCTTATAAATGCCAGTATTCTAAAAATGGCCCAGAGATATCCAGTATATCATTTAGGGGGCAGTGCCAACTCTATTAAGAACTACTGATTTATGTGAACCAGAGTTTCTACTATAGGATTAAAATTTTAAATTGTAGCTATTAACACACACATACACAGTATTCAAATATACATGTATAGTTCTTACATTTTGAATCAGAATTACATTAAAATGATAAGCTAAATAAGATGATGCCATATGCTAAACTAAAATGAAATATATATTTGTTAAAAGGGAAGTATGAATGTCTGCCTTGTGCTGTGAAAAACTGCAATTCTTATTCCTAAATGCCTCTGCCTTCGACAATAGACCCTTTCAGCGTTGTCTTGGCAAAGTCACTCAGTATTGCAAAGCATTTGCTCTGAGAATGGAACTCATCAGGATTACAACTTCTTTCTCACTTCTACTTAGTACATGTTAACAAAGGATATTTTCACTTAACATTTTAGCTAATTCTTTTTTGAAGTATAGGAATTGAGTCAACATGCGATAGCTGTATCTCCCTCACATATAGAGTTCAATTACACAATGTTTTACATTAAATCTAACTAAATAGGTAGTAATTAGATATTAACTTGATAATGTATCCAAATAAGGAAGGGCAATCAAAGAAATGCAGAACCAGGGCTGGGGAGATGGCTCAGGTGGCACAATGTTTGCTACATAAGCAGCAGGACCTGAATAAAACCCCAGCAACCAGAAAAAGTCTGGGTTCAATTGTATATATCTATAATCTCAGCACTTGGGAGATGGAGACTGGAGGATTCTTAGTGCTTGCTGGTTAGGTAGTCTAGTTGAATTGGTGAGCTCTAAGGTATGTGTGCCCTAGCTCTAAAATGAAGGGAGTAAGACATATAATGTAAACCTTGAGTATACATACACACACACACACACACACACACACACACACACACACACACATGTATGTTCATCTGCAAACACATGTGCACCCTAAGACATATGAAAATACATGTGTACCATACACACCACATATAAGTATACAATAAAAAGAGAAAGTAATGCAGAATCAAAGTAATTGTGGTAGTTGATATTAGGTTACTAAAAATATGATTGTTAAACAGACTACCACAATTAAGGGTTGACCAACTGCTTTATACTGAAACCACAGAAAAGGTGCCTGCAGGAGGGTGAAGTCCACCCAGAAAAGGCTCAGTGGGAGTGCATATTCTTTGGAAGGGAAATGACTTGAAGGAAGAATCCTGCTCTTCAAGGTCAAGATTTATTTTCTCCCTGGATAAACAAATTGGCTGAGTTACTTGCACATGCGGTATTTGTTTTGGAAACATGAAAAACTCGAAATTATTCATATATTGTACTTGGTTCCAGGAACCACTAATGAGATATAACCTGTGAAGCAGGGTGATGTCCCTGTCTGGAACCAGTAAGGCCATTGTCTGAACTTGAATTAGGAATTACTGCTGAGATGTAGCATATGAAACAGAGTGATGTCCCTGCACTCAAGAACAAAATGGCTATTGTATGGCGCTGTAAGGATGGACCGTAGTTTACAGTGGAGACCTGAAGATGTTTTGGATGTATCAGGACTGTGAAACAGCTACCACGGATAGCTTGAGGGGTAAAATAAAAAATCCAGAGATTGTAAGCACTGGTTATCAATGTTGGATTTATACTACATATGTTTAATGTCTCTCTACTTGTTATTGATCTTACATTGGTCCAGTCTTTCTTCATTATGTCTTTTTTCAGTGGAAAGGTTTACTGTGCATCATTATGTGTTGGAAATATATAGCTTGTTTTGATTTTACAGGACTTACTGTTACGAGACAATCTTATTGCTGCTCTATTCACAATAGCCAGGAAATGGAACCAGCCTAGATGTCCATCCACAGATGAGTGGATAATAAAGATGTGGTACATATACACAATGGCATTCTATTTATCAGTAAAGAAAAATGAAATTATGAAATTAGCAGGAAAATTGATGATCTTGAAAGGATTAGACTAAGTGAGGTAACCCAGGCCCAGAAAGCCAAACGTTGCATGTTCTCTCTCATATGTGGATCCTAGCTACAAATGTGTGGACTTGTCTGTGATCTGTAACCAAAAATCAGTAGCAGAGGACCATAAGATAGAGAAAGTCTATAAGGGAGGAGGAGAGGGAAGGTCTTAAAGGGATGGTCTTATATATACATAAGTAGAAGACAGGGAAGTGAAAGGCCTAAGCAAGGTCAGGGGAAGAGATTGTATAAAAGAAGGGTAGGGGAGGGTCAATCAAAATTCAAGATATCCTGAATAAGACATAAAGATATACTTTCTTGAATAATGGCACACCCAGAAGCCATACATTGTTACTAAAAAATTTTCAGTGCCAGGGATGGGATACCTTCCAGTGAGTTGTTGGCCAGGGAGGTCCCTGTTGCCTCCAGAACATTATAGGCTATTACAAAGGCCCTTTGTTTCCCTTGAGAAAGAGATGGTAAGACCCTATTGCTGAAGAATTCACATGCCTGAGTGGCAGAGTCACTGAGATTTCAAGCTGAAGCTGAGCAGAATAACATTTCCCTGTAGCCCTGCCAACTGAAAGTTGGAATAAGCTGCACTGTATATGGCCTTATGGGAGACAAAAGTCATCAGTGGTGAAAACAATGGACATTGGAAGCCTCAAGTTTGGCCAGATGGGCCAAATGACTGACCAAGTGCAATAGTGACATGTCTGCTGTGGGAGAAACCAACTGCTTTCTCATTGGACTGAAGGACGACTCTATGGTAGGGAATACATACCTGGTACTGAAAACCTAATCAAAAGCCAATGGTAGAGGAGGTGATGAGCCTTACGGGTATAAAGTCTGCTCTTGTCTGGATAAATGCATATATTACTTCACCAAATTGCCCTGAAAGCACTACAGTTATTGTTCATACTCATATATTAATGCTACTTTCACTTCTGGTTAGAGAAGCTTCTCCTTTCAGATGGTGATGACCATTGGAATGACCCAAAAGGCAACATAGTGCTGAGAAGAAGGGATGGAGGAGCGTCCAGCACTGAAATATCTCATACCCTCCAAGGCTCAGGGTCCATTGCAGAAGAGGTGGCACAAAGAATGTAAAAGCCAAAGGAAGGCTTACATGCAACTGTCAGGACAGAATTTGGCCTCGACATCCAAGACCTCACAGTGCCTAGCAATGCCTACACAAGATCCTCATAATAGGAGAAAAAGATGATGACATCAAATTAAAGAGACTAATGGAGAGGGAGGGGATATGATGGAGAACAGAGTTATGAAGGGGAAAGTGGGGGATGGGAGGGAAAGACCATGGTTTGTTGTTTGTAGGTATAGAAGTTGTCAATAATTTAAATATATATGTATATATATATGCATATATATATTTTACATATATATTTACATATATATATATGTGTATATATATATATATATATATATATATATATATATATATATATATGAGACAATCTTAAATCTCAGGTAAGACTTGAGACTTTGGAACAACATTCAAGTTGATAATGCTTATGGGGACCTTTAAAGTTGGATTGAATACAATTTACATTGTGATAATGTCAGGAGTCTATGGGGACCAGGGGTGAAATGTGGTAGTTTTATTATGATAATTTTAATCTATTGCTCCGTAGACTCAGGTGTTTTATCAAAATTGAGTTTGTAACTTGGCTCTTAAGCCACCCAGCTTGAAGAAGTGTCATTGAGGGCATATTCTGGAGTCCAGTCCTATGGCATGTTTAAGGGTGGATCCGAATTTCAGCCCAAAGTTTTAGAGAGAGAAGCTTGATATGTGGTGGTTAGAGCTTACTTCTTACTTGCAGTAGTGGTAGTTTGGTGGTTTCTTTGTGCTTAGATTAATGCAAGGGAGCAAGATTCTTTCACCACTGATGGTATTCCCTTGTACTCTGTAAGTCTGAAATTAATACTTTCTTCCCATAAACTGTGTCTGGTTGTAAGTTCATCCCAGCAACATGGTGCTGATGACAACCAAATCACTCACCTTTCAAGCCACATAATGCTATAAGAAATTGAACTATATCCAAATTGCATTCCAGGTATTCACTTATTTATAAAATAAATCATAAAATGCTATCAACATCAGCCATTATATTTGGAAGCCAACTATGCTTACCACCAGCAGTGCCCCGACAGCCACTAGTTTGAACAGGCACACAGAACACCATGGCTTCTAGTCTTCCTTGTAGTAAGCAATGGCAAAGGTGATTTGCAGCCTTTCTCTTATCCTTATAGGGCTTTATAAGAAAACTGGAAATGTCTCTTGGCCATATCCTTGAACCTAAAATCTTAATCATTCATAACTATTTGTACAAATCGTTGATCTTAATAAGCTTCAGTTTTTTTATTTATACACTAAGAATAGAATTTATTCTTATATAGTGTTTCCACAAGGTTTAATGGAGGTTTATGTCACAGAATCCCCAATAAATATATACATGCTTGCTGGGCGTGGTGGTGCATGCCTTTAATCCCAGCACTCGGGAGACAGAGGTGGGAGGATTGCTGTGAGTTCGAGGCCACCCTGAGACTCCATAGTGAATTCCAGGTCAGCCTGGGCTAGAGTGAGACCCTACCTCAAAAAACCAAAAAAAAAAAATATATATATATATATATATATATATATATATATATATATATATATGCTAAATTATTTAGAAACATTGGTGATTATTAAAGAAATTATTGTTATTTACCCACTGTAGATCACTGTTTCTCAGGAATCTTCTAGTCTATTGCATGCAATTAGCATCTTGATATAACATTATTGTTCATAGCATTGATGTATGACAATACCATCATCATTAATTTTTAGCCATATGAGGGAAAACAAAAAATCATTGGATTGCACTTTTCTTTGTTGATGAATATTTGCTTTTACTATTTTTAATTATGTTGATAGTAGTTGTTCAGCTTCAGTAGTTGTTGCTATGAGGGTTGGAATAAATAATAATTTAATAACTCTGGTGGTAATTTTTAAGGGCACTTCTTCCAAATTATGTTTCATATGGATAGATGTCTTTGGAGTTACAGATGTAAACATCTTAGGAGGATGAATGAGTAAGGAAGACATCTTGAACTTACAATAGTAATTTTGACTTGCTTTATATCCCTACTTTACAATTCAATGTTTGTGTATTAACTATACTACTTGAAAGGTATCCTTGGCGTAGAAAGTTGAAACTTGTGTTCTACATTCCAATTTTTCTAAACATAAAATAAGGAGCACGCTGATTAGACTAATGTTAATTTTTGCAACATGGTGTGTATGTACTTTGCTTCTATCACAAAGTTATGTAGCCTCAAATACACTAGCATCATCCTCTACTTTTGTTACATTTATTGGAGCAAAAGCTTTGATCTTGTACATAAGCTCAGGGCAGTTCCCTGCAGATTCCATTTGACTACAGCCTTTGATGCCATAAACTTTGGAGGCACAAGGTAGATGAAGATGTATAAATAATTGTATCTGGAACTGGCATGGTTTGAGAAGTGTTTTAGGATAAACATTCACAGAATTTGAATGGAGGGAGAGAATTGGTAGTAAAACAGCTCAGAGTGGTCAGGGTCATAGTGACAGTTCATAGTGAAAGAGACTGCCCTTGAGAAAATGCAGAATAAGAATGGACAGGAGTTTAAAATGATACTCTGGAAATAAGGGCTTTTCCCAACTAGGGATAATGTAAAAGGAGGACCAGGGGGTGGAAGAGAATAAGGAGGGAGGAAGCGAGGAAGGAAGGAAGGTGAGGAGAGTTGAGCTACACTTTCTTTTTCTTTTTTTGTTTTTGGAAGTAGGGTTTCACTCTAGTTCAGATTGACCTCGAATTCACTATGGAGTCTCAGGGTGACCTAGAACTCATGGCAATCCTCCTATCTCTGCCTCCTGAGTGCTGGGCTATAACATCTGGTTATGGTGGATAATTAGTGAAAATGATGCAGAAATATTTGACCAAATTAAGGTTGATAATAATGCACACATTTGAGTATCAGCAACTATCCATTGAGTTTAGTGATAACATTTTAACAGTAAATGACATATGGAAACCAGAGCTGACAAGTTTTGATTGCTGGTGGGGGTAGATAGATGGCACAGTCCAGGCCATGTTATTTTTAATGCCTCTAGTGAAAGTGAGAAGGAAGAAGACAGGATGGTAGAGAGAAAGTTGGTTTTTCATTGGTGCCTATTATGAATGTAATTTTGCTAAATGAGTTTTGAGATGTAAGACAAGCATTCATATAAACTAAAGGGAATGAGAAAGTGAAACTATAAGAGAGAAGTAAAAGGAAGTTTAGAGAAGATAACAGGATGAAGAGATACCTACTCCTTCACCCTCCCTGGAACAGGCATCCTGCAGTGGATTTAAAGAACGTAATGTGCACATGTTTGGGTATGAAGTTTCTAGAAGTTTTACAAATTTGGAGGCTGACCTGAAAAGAGGGTTTTTCTAAAATAGAAATAGAAGCTTGTTAAAATGACAATTTGGGTTTAATAATAACTAACATTTAAAAAGTGCTGCCTCGGTGCCAGACACTCTGCTACACTTTACACACACGGATGCTTTTATGCACCAAGCCAATGATGGGGAAATTGTTTAAGTTCTTATTTTTATAGAAGAGAAAACAGAAGCATAGAAAGATGTATTAACACACCCAAGGTCACACAGATACCGTGCTGTGGAGCTAGGATTTGAACTCATGTGACTGTGTCAACAACTGTGTTACTTCCTGTATCAAACTGTCTATCTCAGAATGTGTCTGCAGGAATACTACAATTATCCTTAGTCCATTTACTTTCATTCTGGGCTAAGAGTCGGGGTTTGGTTATTTGGCTTTTTGCTGTGCTTAAGGAAATGTACACTCTACTTCAAGAGACTCATGAATATCAAAACCTTAATCATAGCTATTTGGATGACATGAGTTCATGCTTTACAAACCCACCATGGCTCTCGTCATATTAAAATCAAAGTTGCAAAATAAAGCAACACTCTGAAAACCCTTGTCTGGTTCATTTAGATAACAGTGTGCAGAATGAACTGAAAGATAAAAATGCTCAGCATTTACCATTTCCTTTCCCCTTTTTTATTTATTTTAAGCTCCATGGTGTTGTGGATGATATCATCAAGCAATTTGGGTTGAATACTCTCCATGCTGGACTGTGCAGATTACCTAACTAATGACATGCACATTCTGTGCCATTGTGACACTTCTCTTCTTACAAGTGGGAATTTCAAGTGACAGTCTAAAGCTGTTTGCCATCAATTTTGCAAAAAACACATCTGTCAGATAGCCAAGATTTAGTTCAGAGACCAAAATCGATTAATATTCTAATTTGTTACCTGTCATTAGCATCTCACAATATTATGCCAAGTCAAAAGTGATAACCTTTGTATAAAATGTGCTCCTAAAGGAATATGTTTTTAGTGATATATTTTATTTTTCTCAGTGTTACTGCCTGTCTAAAAATCCCATTAGAAATTTCAATTACATGGGCAATAAAAATGTAATGGGTTAAAATGAAGGTGTAAAAAGTGTACAGCTATATATTTTTAATAATATTGCATGGCTGTATTTATGATAGAATCTAAAAATACCCTCCTTATTATGCCATTTTAGCATATTAGATATTTTATTTGTTCTTCCTATAATATCAAGACCCTAGCAATATAGTATTTATGTAGATGCTACCAAATCCTCTAGTTTCCAGTATTTTAGGTTTCAAGTTAAAAGCTAACCCTTTAGTGGAGGAGGTTATTAATATGGTCTTATTTCCAGTACTTTATAAAGAAGCACATGGCTACCAGGCAGGATATGCATGTGATTTTTTTTGTTATTGTTTTCTCTGATTTACTAGAACACACTTCTCTTAAAGCAAATATTCTGAGAAAATATTCTTTGCATGAGGATTTTTGTTGATAATATATATATATTTGTTGACTGTTTGGAAGTCATTGTCTTAAAATTATATCAAACATTCTTGAGGTTTATATATCGGTCCATTAGCTCAGCAACAGAGCAAAAAAGGGAACTGAGATCTCATGTTTCTTATCCTAGGGCTCAACCCATTGAACCATCTCCATCTTTCCTCTTATGGGCCTTGCTACTGAGCATAGTAATTACTTACAACTCTGCCAAGCCCATGCCACAGATGAGCTTGAATTTGCTAACAGTGATGGGCAAATCACGTTTCTAATCATTGAGGCATATGCAAGTCCTTATAGAGTAATTCCAATAGCTTGCCTTAGTTTCTGCTCTTATAAAGCATTTTATTTCACTGAATAAGTGCCATGTTCCTCAGACTAACTTGCAGTATGGCACAACTTCTGTTATGCACACAGCCATCTTTAGTCACTCTGCACCTTGCTTGTTCTACTTGAGGAACATGGGACTTCTTGACAGTTCAGGCAGGTTTTTGCTTCCAGGTACTTAGAGAGTTATTTGTCTTATTTGCCAGAGTATTCTTTTATGAAAGCTTTCTTTAAATATTTTTGTGAAGGGAACGAGTCCTGATCCTAAAAATAATAGCCCTTTATCCTTTTCTTAGCCTACTTTCTTGTATCTCTCCATAGGTCACTCATCACCAGAAGACAACAACACATACTATTTACTTTGCTACTTCATTACTTTGTTGTTTTTACCCCCAAAATATAAAATTGGGCTAGGGAGTCGGCTCAATGGGTAAAATGCTTGCCCCATGGAGACCTGAGTTCAGATCTCTGGACTTTGCCTGGCAATGCTAGACATGTTAGCATACACCTACAAGTCAAGCAGAAGAAAGGTGGAGACAGAACCTCACTGGATAGTCTAGCTGAATGCTGAGCTCAAGGGTCCATGAGAAACCTTGTGATTGAGGAAGACTTGATGTCAACCTCTGGCCTCCACATGCCTGTGCACATACAGGAATGAGCATCCCCACACATGTCTCCCGCATGTGGCCCCACAAACCAAACAGGTATAAACATAAACAGCAAGCACACACCACACACTTGTACAACCTGTATATAATAGATGTACCACGGAGGCTCAAGCCTTTGATCCCAGCATGTGAAAAAGTGTCTAATGCAGAGAAAGTATTTAAACGATTCAGATACTTTAAATTTTTTAAAAAAGATTGTTTAAATTTTATTTAAAAAACAATAAGCCTGTAGTTTAAGATTAAAATTGAATGCCCATGACATTGAGGCTACAGCAAGGTAGTAGACAAGAGCCCTTTAATGGTCATCTATAAAGCCATCAACTTAAAGAACTTTTTAGATGTGAAAAGAGCTTCACAAGAGCTAAAGAAGTCATGCAAGAGATTTCATATCTGCTGAAACAGATATGAAACAGTCAGTAAGAGAGACTGAGGCAGGTATATCAGCCTCCTTCCAGCTCCAGGTTTCACAGTTTATAGAGATATTCTGTCTAGATGGGTGAAAGAGAAGTGAGCAAAGAATTTGATTTGAATTCCACTAGAGGAAGATCCACTGGGCAGACACTTGTTGCCCTGGATGTCAGGCTAGTACTTATAGATTGAGACTTTAGACTCACCTCAGTACTTAGAGGGACCACATGGTACCATAATTCAGGCTGTTTAGTAGATTCAGTGTCTAGCATGCATTACTTCCCAGAAAGTATTATTGGATGTCCCTAAGTGGCAATAGCTTCAAATGCCCCTGGACTACACTGTCATAGTGGGCCTCAGGCTTTTGGCAATACTTTACTGGCCACAGTTGCTCAGCCTAAGTACCATGGGTTTTGGGATAACCCAGTTCCTTGCTGGTCACATTTGCTACAAGGGTGGGCCCTAGGCTTCTGACAATACCATGGCAACCACAACTACCCTGGGCTCTTGTTGCATATAAGCACTACACCTTCCATGGAACACTGCATGACAAAGCCAGTCTGTTGAGATAGAAATAGTATCCTCCTACGTGAAACAAGCATACATGAATAGACTAGCATACAGGTCAAGAACAGCCAGGGCAACACTGCTGAAATCTCTCAATCACTTAAAGATGAACCCATACCAGTTCATCTCAAACTCTTCAGAAAATGAGGAGAAGGAAATATTTCTAAACTAATTTTACCTGGATAGCATTATCTTGATACAAAAGCCAAAAAGAGACACTATGATACTATATGCCCATAATTTTGATGAGTACATATGCAAAATCCTGAAAACAATGCTAGAAAACTCAACTCATCTGCATATGGAAAAGATGACAAATTTGGCTTAATTTTAGGGAGGAAGGGAAGATCAACATCTATAAATTAATAAATGTAATCTATTACATTAATAGCTATAGTTTAAAATAACATGATGATATATACATATATGTATATGCCATTGTTTTGTTGTATACAATTAGCACAATCATATCTATCAATATAAAAAGAAGAAATGAGGAAAAAATTTAAATTCCACTGATTGGGCTTAGTGATATACCTATAAAAATAAATTGGGTATAGGTTTCCTGCTTCCTGTTGATAATATATAATTGATTTATGAGAGAAAGAAAGAAAGAGAGAGAATGGCAGGGTCTCTAGCTCCTGCAAACGAACTCTAGATGCATGTTCCACCTTGTGCCTCTGGCTTTACGTGGGTCCTGGGGAATTGAACCTCAGCCCTTTGATTTGTAGGCAAGTACCATAACCAATAAACCATTTCTTCAGTCCAAAAATAAAGTTTTGAAAGTCAGAAAAAATCTTTCAAATATTCATGATTGAGAGAAATACAATTTACCACAGTGGGAAAGAACATATTAGCTATAGTTTAGGAATAATTTTTACAATGCAATAATTTTATGATTGCAAACCTAAAATATATAACACACCTCTTATAAGCATTATTATGTTTGAAAGAAAGAAAAGAAAAATGAACCTAGTTACATTAAACATGATATACTGATTTTATTTCTAAATGTTATTTCAGTTTATGTAATATAGCTAAAGATAGTAAGAAGAATATTCCATTTACAAAATTGTTCTATTATATTATGGGAGTACTACTAAAAAACACTACCATGAAGAATAAAATGTTGACTTCTATTTGCCTAATGAAGCTAGAGCTTTTCTACCCTTCCTTTTTACTCAAGCAACAACAGATACTCACATGGAATTTTATGCAACTCATTCATAAACTTCTCCTTCAGTTTAGAAAAGGCATCTTCCTTCCCTTCCCCAGGAGTGGCTGGCTCTGTGGCATTATGTGGTAGAACAGTTGCAACAGTGGTGACAGGTGGGGCCGCCAGGGCCTCGTGATGACTCTCGCTCACCATTTTAGGTTCAGGTGAAACTGGGAGGGAAGAGAAGCAAAGAAACCCAATCAACTCAAACTGGTTTTCCACAGGTATACCAGAGATGAAACCATACCACAAATCGCACCTGCTCACTGGGTAAAGATCTTGTCATTAGCATATTACTTTATGTTGGTTGTGAAATATTGATGGGACCGCATTGAGTGGGGAGCCTTGTTGCTGGAAGGTTAAGACCAGATGCAGTAACTGAATAGCATTGTCTTCCAATAATACTATGGAAGCTGTCAGATCAATTAACTATGGATACAGGCTAAATTTTGTTATGTGAGTTTAACTTCTATTAATATCTTACTAAAATGTATAGGAAAAAATTGATAATATCCATATTCTATAATCCAAATATCATGTATTTTCTAAAATAAAAGAAAGTTACTTGTACTAGAAATGTTGATAAATGACTGTATACATATAAAATGTCAGTGAATTAAAAAATTATTAACAAGTGCATAACATTGATAGTCTAACATACCATCAGCATTGTACAATAAATGGCAATTGAATCTCATTTATTCATGGTAAATTTTCCTCTGAGTCATTTTTTTGACATTTACAGTTGATAATACTATGGTCAATAATTTACTTTGTCATGCTAAGTGATATTTTTAGGTCACTGTAAATGTAGCATGGTGGTCTACATATATCAAGGTACTCATTATGAAACAGGGCTTGCCTAATTAACTATGTAAATTTATCTAGCTTCATTATTGAATTATTTTATTACATTTTTTTATTCAATCACTTTAAGTATTTGTTAACCTAAAAATTACCAAAAACAATTAATTCTCAAGTAGTAAATGAAAACATCTTGGCTTTGAATTTCAAATATATCAATTTTAGTTCTACCCACCAGCTAAATGAATTTTGACAAGGCATCTGTCCTCTTAATTTACTCTCCTTAAATGTGAAGAACTAAACTCTGTAAAGCATTTATTTTTCTTAGTGTAGCACACAGGAAGGGAAATGTTGTATAAGTGAAAATAGGTATTATAAAGGAGGAGAAATAAACTTATTCAGCAAACAAAACATAAATTGGACTTTATATGATTTCATTGTCCATTCATATTTCAGGCTGTACTGATGAGAAAGAAGACATGGTGTGGGAAAAAATATAAGCAGGGCTGAGAGATCTTCTCAGTTAGGATAGTAAATTTAATGAACAGGTAATGACCTTATAATTTGCAAAGAAGTGGTGGTATCCAGAAAACATGAAAATGTTTTTAATAGAATGCAAAACTTTGTGAATTAATTATGCATACTTACATGTTTAATTAAAGTATAAAAGACAATAGGATGATCTGGGCTGGAGAGATGGCTTATCAGTTAAGGTGTTTCCCTGCAAAGCCAAAGGATCCTGGTTCAATTCTCCAGGACCCATGTAAGTCAGATGCACAAGGGGCCATATGCATCTGGAGTTTGTTTGCAGTGGCTGGAGTCCCTGGTGTGCCCATTCTCTCTCTCTCTCTGCCTCTTTCTCTCTCTTAAATAAATAAATGAATATATTTAAAAAAGAAAGCAGGATGGTCTTAAGTTTTTCATAAAAATTCAGAGAATTTGAATCTCTCAAAGAAAGATCATGGTTGAAGTGAATACATATCATTTTGCTTTTAGTAGATGAGTTCTTTTTATAATTAGTTGATTAGTTCCCATTTTTAAACTTTTAATTTACACTTCTAGCTACCAGTATAATCCTAAAAGGTAGGATCAGAAAGATGTGGGATTATATTTTCTCTGGTTTATTTTTTATTTTTTTCATTTAGAAAATGAGTATGAACAGATCATGGGGTGGTTTGAAGCAGATGCTTCCTGTAAACACATGTGTTCTGAATGCTTGATCCCTAGCTGATGATAATTTGAGAGGTGGAGCCTTGCTGGAGAAGGTGTCTTTTGGGGATAGGGTTGGGTTTGTTATATCTTGCCAAAGTTTGGCTGACTCTTTTGTTGCAGTTTTCTACCTGCTGTGGCAGAGATGATGTCCAGCCTCTGTTCATGCCATAATTTTTCTTGCTATCATGAAGCTTCCCTTCAAGACTGTAAGCCAAATAAATTCTTTCTTCCTATCAGGCTAACTAGTTAAGGATTTCATGAATATGATGAGGTAGTCTGTACTAGTCACCCAATATAGCCTATTTGGTGAGTAGTCTGTACTGAGAATTTGACAGTTTGGCATGTAAATTTTATCCATGTAACCATCTATCATCTATCCACCCATTCATCCATCCATCCACCTTTCAACCAATCCATGCATTCACTCTTTAATATCACTTGTTAATACAAAATTTCCCTAAACATAGAAATATTTTGCTTCCAAGAAGCTTTTATGATTGGTTAGCTTAGAGATCTGTTACCCTACCAAAAACAAACAATGAATTTGAGTCCCATTAACACTACCGATACAGATGAAACTATTGATACAGATAATTTTCTAACTTTTATATTTCATATAAGCCAGAATGACTAAAATGTATAAAACATTAATATGCATGCATTTCCAAATGAATTGATGGGTCCTGTTCTGTGAGAATTACCAGTTACCTTATAACTTACTTATTTTTTAGGACTGTTCAAAGTAGTGCAGTATTAGGTAGTAGAGTTAGGATTTGAAAACTGATACCATAGGCTTTGGCACAAGGAGACACGTTTCTAATAATGTCTTTAGAAGGAGTTTATTTTATTTTATTTTATTTATTTATTTTTTTTACACAACCTATAGTAAGAAGGATATTTCACAATGTGAAGCCATATATATAAGTCCTTTGACTTAGTGGTATACACTGAACAGAAATTCAAAATTCAAACAAAAAGTTTTCCTTACAGATCCAATTCTACTCTGCTGTTTCTCACCAAACAATTCTAGCTGGACTCTAAACTTGTATAAAGTAGTTTCAACATCTAGTAATTGTTTGAAACTTACATTTTGGAAAATCATTAAAATAAGGACATGTCAAGACATAATGGCACCAAAGGGGCATCATGGTAATGAAACAGGTGAATCTTTAGGTCCCTACTGTGTCAAAATTCTATCATCAAGGTATAAGTATATATTTAGTTCCCAATAGAACATCGCAAAGTAGTGCAACATTATTTTATGAAAGAAATTGAGATATAGCTTTCCTTGTTGACTTATCTGCCCACAAGAATTTTGCCAAATTCCTGCTAGTCAAATTTAGCAGTAGCATCTAAATAGTATTAAGCAAATTAGTACTGAGATATATTCTTTTATTCTGTTTATCAGTGAATGAAAAATGCAAGTTACTTCACCAATAAGAAACAGATTCTTTAATTTTGCAAGCATAGGCATTTAATTTGTGAGAGTAGAATTTTAGTATCCTAGGATATACCAAAAACCATTACTGGATAATATCAAAGTCTCTTCTAAAACGGAGGAAGAAGTCTCAACTCTCCTCCTTCGCAATAAAAATTCCTGAACATTAAAATAATAGTGACGTATTTATTTAAAAAATTGGCTGACTAACGTCAAGGCAAGCACACAAGGTAGGAGGATAGATTAAGAAAAGTATTTTATGGATCCAAAGTAGCAGAACATATGAAAATCTTTATGATGCTTATTCTTGTTCTTATATATGTGTGTGTGTGTGTGTGTGTGTGGTCTGCATGCAGGTATACATGTTTACACATGTGTATGTGAAGATGCATGTACATGTGTTTGCATGTGTGCATGTGAAGACCAGAGGTTGACATTGGGTGTCTTTCTCCATCAGTTTCTACCTTATTTATTGAGACAGGCCCTCTCACTGAACACAGAGTACACTGAGTAGGTGAGGCTAGGGTCCCCTGTCTCCACCTCCATAGCACTAGGATCATCAATGTATGTCACCACTCCCAGAATTTATGTGGGTTCTGGGGACCTGAACTCAGGTCCTCATACTTATGTAGCAAGTATATTACTGACTGAGCTATCTACTCCAGTCCCATAGAAGGGTACATTCTCATTCTATGAATTCATGATAACGAACTAATCTCTGATGTATAATTTGATATATTTATAACTTTAATATAAGAAATTACCTCAAAAGGGAAATTACCTAACAGAAAGACTGCTTAAATATGGTAATCAAGGGCTGGAGGGATTGCTTAGTGGTTAAGGCATTTGTCTGCAAAGCCAAAGGACCTAGGTTCAATTCCCCAGGACCCATGTTAGCCAGATGTACAAGGGGGTGTAAGCGTCTGGAGTTTGTTTCCAGTGGCTGGAAGCCCTGGCATGCCCATTCTCTTGTACGCTTTCTCTCTCTCCCTCTTTCTCTGTCAAATAAATAAAAATATGGTAATCGATGAAACAACATTAACTAAAATTGTCTTAAATATCTACCAACATGAAATAATATGAGGATATTAAGTGATAAATTATGAGGCATTATATAGAGTGTACAACTTTTATAAAAAAAATTTCTGTAGGAAAGAAGCTGGAAGGACATTAAAAATGTTAACCTTTGGGCTGGGGAAAGAGCTCAGAAGTTGAACTGCTTGCCTTGCAAGCATGAAGATCTGAGTTTGAGCTCCAGTACCCATATAACAATGCCTGGTGATTGACTGGAAGGATGGTTTAGTGGTTAAGGCATTTTGCCTGCAAAGTCAAAGGATCAAGGTTCAATTTTCCAGGGCCCCGTTAGCCAGATGTACAAGGGGGCGCATACATCTGAAGTTCGTTTGCAGTGGCTGGACACCCTAGCCTGCCCATTCTCTCTCTCTTCCTCTGTCAAATAGATAAATAAATAAGTAAAATATTTACAAAAATGCCTGGTGAGATGGTGTGCACCTGTAATATTCTTATGTGAGGGAGGTGCAAACAGGAAGACCCTTGGGGTTCCCTAGTCACCCAATATAGCCTATTTGGTGAGCTCCAGGTTAGTGAGGCCCTGCTCAGAAAAAAAAAAAAAAGAAAGAAAGAGAAAGTAGGTGAATTGTCCTCTAACCTCTACACAAATGTTTACCTACATGCACACAGATCTGTATATACATATGTACCCCCTCCCATACTCTCTCTCTCTCTCACACACACACATATGCATTAAAAATATTTACCCAGAGAGGGGGCTGGAGAGGTGACTTAGTAGTTAAGGCACTTGCCTGTGAAGCCTAAGGACCCAGGTTCAGTTCTCCAGTACCCACATAAGCTACATGCACATGGTGGTGCATGCATCTGGAGTCATTTGCAGTGGCATGCCCATTCTCTCTCTCATAAATAATCAAATTTTACCTTTTTAGCCAGGTGTGGTGCTGCATGCCTTTAATCCAAGTATTTGGGAGACAGAGGTAGGAGGATCGGTGTGAATTCAAGGCTATACTGGGCTAGAGGGAGACCCTACCTTAAAAAACAAAAATAAAACAGAAATGTTAATCTATCTATGGTAGACTCTTCACTCTCCCCAAATGTTTATTTTTTCAACATATTATAAAATTAAATTATTTTAAATTACAAATATACTCACTAAAATTGTTTGCTCTTAGAAGAAGAGAAATATGGGCTTAAAGTTTCTAATGCTAAATTAAAGAAAAAACACCCTATTTTCAAACATAATAAAGAAGCTAACTCTCAAGAATGAATAATGCAGCTACATTTTCAGAAAAAAGAAAACATGTGCAAAGATCACTGGTTAATATACACCATAGAAAACCACTAAGGTATCATAAAGGTTAATATTTCTGTGGTATAAATTTAGGAAAATCAGGATTGCTGTTGCTATGACAACTTCCCTCTGTCCCCTTATATTTATTCTTCTTAGGATTTTAATTATGTCCATCTCTAGATCGAAAAATTGGTATAGACTTCTCTGATTACGTAGTGAGGTATTTTATGCTGCATAAAAATAATGAGTGCTAGAAAAAGCACTATTTCCACCTCTATTTAAGTATTGCTTTTTGTAAGAATAGCATGCAGATTTAAAGAGCAAACAGGGCAAAGGAATATTGAAAAATATTACTAAAATTATTTGAATGCATAAAATCACCATGTTGGAAATAGTTCTTAGAGTAATTGTTAAAAGTTTAGAAGACAGCATGGAAGGAGTTGGACTGTATTTGGAAGCAGATGGCAGAATGACATGAATTTATTCCATCAGCGTCCCTTGACTTATCTACATCATGCAGGCTCCATTTTAAACCCTGATATCATAAAGGAGGCCCATTCTTCTTTGTCTTATTGTAATGGAGTACTAGCTGCTCAGAGATCACACCCTAGGAGTTGTTTCAAGAGAAATGACCTCGTCCAATTGGAGCTGACTGAGCCACAGCCCTCATCTGACTGATGAATGCTGGTATGGTGGTTTATAGTTTTTGCGTCTGGAGGACCCTGTAAAACCAGCCACAGCCAGTTGAAACTGCCTTTGAGTTTAGCAACTATTCCCCTTTGCTCAAATTATCTTCCTTTAGACCATTATATGGAAAGCATATCTTTAGATCCAGAGAAGGTTCCCAGGCAATCTGACCAATCACACCCAATCCGCAAGGATTTGGGGTGGGAAACAAACTCCTCTCAACAATTGCATTTAAATTCTTGCCATGCCCAAGCATCCTTAGGCAGTATGTGAGCCAAGCAGTGTATCAAAGTCATCTACAAATTTGCAGGGGCTTAAATGGCAGGCTCCAGCTTTATTTTCTCTTTAGTTCAAATGGATAAATTACTTCCAGGAAAGAGAGAAGCAAGAGATGACAGGGCTCTGTCGTGGAGGAGGGAGGCTGGCTGCTGGTGGCAATTGCAATGAAAGGGCTGCAGACAAAAGGTGGCTTTTCAGATCTGGGACAGTGGGAAGCACAGCAGGGGGTCTAAACAATCCACAGGCAATGGAATCCAGGCAAGTCCAGATTTTACTCATTGTCACCACATGAAAGTCTTCTCATAGGTACAGGTAGAATTTTGGATGAGAGTCATTTCCAGGCACTCTTACAAGTGCTTTTGCAAATTGAATAAAAGTGGGTCTTCTTAGCATTGCTTTGAGAACAGAATTGGTACTGTCCCCAATGCCATGAATCTCATACTATAATTAATATAAATGAGGTGTGCAAATTTATTATGCTGATGAGGAGTCTTTGGAAGAATGTAAGAGTAAGAAAATATTACTGGTTCACCTACAGGACTTACTAGGAATCCACTTTAAACACTATCTCCCTGATGTCCCAGATTTTCTTTCTCCCTTCATCCAAATCTGGGTCTCTAGCTTTCCACTGCCAGACTATTTTCCTTTTCCCCATCCCTGTCTTCCCCTGCTCTAATCAAAGTGTCCCAGTCTCTGTTTTCTTTTAGAATCCCACATGTTTTTATACACTCATTTATCATGTACTGGGGACTAGATGTATGCCATGAGGGGGTACTGTGTCCTGTAGTGTGCCTGGAGTCAAAGAAAAGGAGACACAGACACCAATTAACACCATTCAGACAGCATGAGAGTTTCTCCTTGCTGCCTTTTCTTCCCATTATACAAACTCAAATATACTCTACAATGACATCTCTTGACAGCAGTAGTGATGGATTACATCTCATGGTGAACCTCCTGACACAGTTGAACAATTGGAAACCTGATTGATCTTCAAGAAATATTTGGGAAAGCATGATTAATGAATATAAAACTGAAGAGATGGCTCAGTAGTTAAGGCACTTGCCTGCAAAGTGTCATGACTCATGTGTGATTCCCAGTACCCATGAAAAGCCAGGTGCACAAAATGGTACCTACCTTCTGGAGTTTGTGTACAGTGGCTGAAGGCCCTGGCTTGCCCATTCTTTCTGTCTGTCTCTCTCTCTGCTTGTAAATAAATAAATATTTTTTTTATAAAAAGATACAAGACAGAAATGTGAAAATGATTCAGCTGTGACATCTCTCATTTCACTCATCACCAGGGTTGACCTGGCTGCTCTGGTTGGCTAGGCGGTTGTCCCCTTCCTCCCTCAGCACTCCAGGTGTGTCCCTCCTGCAGATGCATGTTCAGCTCAAGACCATACCTTCTCTGAATAGAGGAGGAACACGTTTTTGTAGAGGGTATTTGCGTTCCCCCACTAAAACCTTCAAACAAGCTCCAAGAGATATGAAACAAGACCTGAACGTAGGAAAGGCAGGTCCACAGAGGATAAGTAGAGGGAAGGACCAATAAGAGGGGCTCAAAATGGACAAATATTAAAAGGGAAATGTTTATGTTAAAAACCTGGAGTCAAGCTTTTGAAGTGACTAGCTATACTTAGTCACAGAGGATAGAAGTCACTGATTTACCAGCTTCCAGGCTATATTTTAGTGCATTTTTTTCTTTTTATTATATTAGAATAATTTAGCAGCATGACTTTTTTTGTAATCTGAGTACTCCTATGGCAAGATATGAGGTGGAGACAAGAGACTCCTCAGTGGCTTGCAGACCGGCTAGCTTTGTGGACACAGCAGTGAACCAGAGACTTGAACAAGGTAAGGACTGACACCAGAAGTTTTCCTCTGACCTCCACACATGAACTGTGGTAGACATGCACCCCCCCCCAAAAGAACACCCTCTACAACACAATAAAAACATGAAAAATGCCTGCTATGAGACCCATAGTTGAGTGATGGTTTAAACATTCAATGTAATACATTCTTTCACATACTTATATCTCTGAAATGGGAAGTTGTCTTAGAATCCTGTCATATTACTTTTACTTTCTTCCAGGCTAAGTTGCAACTTGCCTGGCTATGTTCAAGATAGTTGTTATCCCCACTGATGGTCGAGGCCCTAAATCATTTCAAGGCCACCAAAGCAAGGGTATGAATTCCTTTTGTTGTCAGAAGCTTTCCTGTATCTATGTGAATTATCAAAACTAGCAGAATGAGAGTCAGGGAGCTGGAAGATTTTGAAGTTAAGAGCAAAGTAATATTTATAGAAATGCCTTATCTCTGTATTCTTGATGATACAAAAGCAATGGTGTACAAAAGGTATTGTCTTAATTACTTCCAAGTTGAGGCAAGAGTTAGAAACCTACTGATCAGTTTTGCTTTTATTTTCCTCTTCTGTGTACACAAAATAAAATCTGTTTAAATAAATATGAATGATCTTTTGAAAAGCATCAAAAAGGCAAATTCCATGACAAAATAATGGCAGAGTTTGTTTCGCAATATTTTTTCTTAGGAGTATATAAAATAGTGATGCTTGCAATTAGTGGTTTCTTAGAGCTAAGCAAAATATGAAAATATGGGAATTGTTTATAAATGGTATATTTTTAAAGTAGTAAACTTTACAAAATATTTGTGTGGACCTAGTTCATCATCATCAAAAGACCTAATTTCTTATCCCCATGATTATATCTAGCAATTGTAGTCAACATAAATTTCATAAGAATTAGTTATAATAAAAATGAGCTTAAGAGCCAAGTGAAAATTCTACTCACTGCTACATTACTTTCCCACGGAGATAAACATAAACAATTAAAATGGAAATAAACAAAGCATCCTAGTCAAAACTCAAATATTTAGTTATTATACTACTGATAGGAAATTCAAGTGATCATATGTAAGCTTGAAAAAATTCTCACTTATAATAAAAATAGAAATGTTGAACATGGAATATTAGAGCTTTTTAAAAAAAGGATTTGGCAATGAATTCACAAATCAACATTGTCACTTTTGCATCCATTTCTAGATTAAAGAAATATTTTATCATCAAAGCTTCAGAAATCACACTTATTTTTAAAAAGAACACTGAATACTGGAGAACATTTATAGCTTTTATGGGTTCCCCTAGATTTTAGTAAGAATGGCAGGGTTATGGTCAGAGAAAGATAATAGAATAGCCTTTTCAAATGCATTAGAGAGACTTCAAGAATATTTTGTACTGTCATAGACATGATATGGTAAAGGTCAAACTTTCTCTTTATTTTTTCTTTGATTTTTGATAGGAAGCTAGCCACAAGATAGAACTAGAAACCTGGAGATGGAATTGAATTTTACTGATGAATGTGACATAGTTTTATAGGACAATGTTAATTGGAGCTACCAATATTAACTTTGTGTAGTTAGAAGAAATCAGAAGCCTTCAGCAGTTACTGGAGAAATACAGATTAGCTGGCTCAAGCCAATTGGCTCTCAAGATGTTTTCTTCAGAAAGCACAGAAAAATAATTTAAAAATTTCATTCTTCCTTGCTTTTCTGAGGCTCAGCACTGAATGCTCACTATTTCTGAGTTGCAGGCACTTGAGAAAAAACCTTAGCTTGCAACTCAAAGCCCTCTTTTATCAAACTGTGTTCAAACTGTCATTGTTTTGTCGTGCAGTGAGGCAAAGCTTTAAAATTGATCCGTACACAGTTCCAATTGTGGTGAATGTGGTAGTGGAAAATGCTGTAGTCTTTCTGTCAGAAATAGAATATTAATAAATAAAGAGATCTCATACTTATGAAGTCCTAATTGTCAGGTATTTTATAAGCATTTAAAACATCTAAGTGTGCTTAATGCTTGCAAAATAAATCCTGTGAGTTAGAGAACATTGTCCTTTCTATGTTAGGGGTGAGAAAACTGGCCAAAGACTGCACAGTTAGGAAGTGGTAAAGCCAAGATTTGAATTGAAGCATGTTGGTTTCAGAGTCCATGGGCTTTTGTCTTATTGACTGAATGAATACATTGTGTACCTAGAATGTATCTAACAGGATATAAAGTTCTTTGAATAATTCACATCTTCTCTAAATAGGGAGAAATGCAGTAAATAGAGCTTTTGAGGATCCAAAGCCAAGGGTCAGATATACACATAAGCGAAGGGTGTTAGCAAGTAGCCCAGCTTGGTCAGCATCTGAATCCAGAGAATACAGCTATGCACACAGATGGTTAAATCCCAAAGTGATATATTCTCTGTCAGAAATGATGACAGTCCATAATGAGGGAGCACACCACATAGAAAACCATCGAGAGTACCACTTCTACCAGAGTTTAAGAGTTAGTTTTATAGAAAACCATCGAGAGTACCACTTCTACCAGAGTTTAAGAGTTAGTTTTAAATAGATCAGATATGAAGATTAAAAAATGGTGATTTTCTCATTTTCTCCTAATTCTACTGCATTGTGTGCCAATGAATGAACTTGCGATGTGAAAAAACAGCTCCTACAGTCTCTAAAATAGTAAAGAATCATACAGCTACTTATCTGAACACTATTCTTTCCTTACAACTTTAGATAAACTCATTTTTTGACAACTCTAGTCTTATGTAGATCATCTTATCCTATTTTATGTTGTGACCATAAGACGATCGATCCAGTGAATGAGAAGGCAGATACCTTGTGCAAGGCAGAGTAGAAACATGGAAGTGACCGTGACTTCCATGGTAATGTTGAGCTGCTATACTAATCAACCAACACTTATGATGGAACTTGTAAGTGCAGATAATGCACTTTCCTTGTGGTTCAGCCCATCTTGTGTGGTCTTGGTTGTTGTTTGTAGCCAAAGGAAATGTATTAATTAATTAATACTCAATAATCAGATGTCCACAACAACAGAAACATATTTGTTCCTATAAACTTATTTTGTACTATGCTTTCAGAACTTGGATTCTTGCTAATGCCCTTTATTTATGTATACTTGATCTTGGCTGTTGATTCTCTAAGATGTGAGAGATACTGATCACATTTCTTCTTATTTAGGATAGGGATATACCTTTTCTGTACTCTGAAAATTAAGGTGAAGCTCAGTAGCTTGATGACCAAAGCGTCACATAAGCATGAAATTAGTTGATGTTAAATATAAGGAAATTAGTTTTGCAAATTTAATTTAAACAATTTGAAAGATTTAGATAAAGTTTCACTTTTGTAAAAAGTATTCAGATACACAGTAGTTAGAGTCAGTGTTCTACCTTTGAATATGGCCATCCTCAATCAAAGTGCTCTACTAGGAACAATTCAGAAGTAAACCAGAAAAAGGTGGGTGAGATGGATCAGTGTTAAAGGTGCTTGCTTGTAAAGCCTATTGGCCTAGGTTCAATTCCCTAGCCACTCAAGTCCAGCTGGATGGCCATTTGTTTGCAGCAGCAAGAGACCCTGGCATGCCTTCCTCCATACATTTGCATAAAAATAGAATAAAAAGGAATAAAGGAATAAAGGAAGGAATAAAGGAAGGAAGGAAGGAAGGAAGGAAGGAAGGAAGGAAGAAAGAAAGAAAGAGAGAGAGAGAGAGAAAGAAATAAAGAAAGAAGAAAAGTTGGTGAGCTGAAGAATTGGGAAGAATATCTGAAAGACAGATGCCAAGTTGTGACTATTATGTCCTATAATATCCATGTGTGTCTTAGAAGGTTCATTTTCTTTTTCTTTATTTCTCTCTCTCTCTTTCTTTCTCTCTCTCTGTCTTTTTCTCCTTTTTCTTATTTGCTTTTTCATGTGTGTAGATGTGTACATGAAATGTGTGTACATGTGTACATGGGTAGCAGTGCACAAAGGTGTGCCTATGGAGGCCAAAGATGAAGGACACTTTCCAGATCCCTCCTTTTTACTTACTCAGACAGGGTCTCTCTCACTTGAGCCAGAGCTTGTGAATTCAGCTGGTCTAGATAGCTAGCTTTCCCATCTGCCTCTGAATGCTGGAATTGTAGGTGGGCCCCATGCCTACCTGACAATTTATGTGGGCTCCAGGGGTATGAATGCCAGTCATCAAGCTTGGGTAATAAAGTGCTTCATCGGTCGAGCCATCTTCTCAACCCCTTCTTTTGTTTTTTTTAATACATAATTTGTTCTCTAGCTCTCTAAAAACTCAAGCTTTCTTAAAGTGTGGGTTATGTCTATCAAGATTTTCCTGCCTTCCTTTCCTCTTCACAAACTGAACTCACTTTAAGAAAGTGGTTTTAAGAACAAATTTCCTATATAATATTATTGTGCCATATCTCATACTGAAGCTTTATTTTGAAAAAAAAAAAGTAACTTTGATGAAAGATCTGTGGTGTTTGTAAATTGTTGCTTTCATTAGGGCAATGGCTAGACTCAATTTCCATCTAAAACACTTGATTGATGAAGATGCTACATTTTGCTTCTTAGGTCTTCAAAGAATGAACTTAGAACATAGTTTCCAGTTTGAAGAATGACCAGTAAATACCTTCTCATGTGTATTACAAACAGGCAGACAAGTTGTTTATGATAACAGTTGATAAAAGCAACATGTGATGCAAAATTGACTTTGCATTTCACATTTAGTAATTATAGGCACTATAATTTTATCAACAGGAAGCTAGTCTGGAGGTGGTTTGCTCATCTTGTTAGATAATTTTTCCATGCTTATTTATCAATAATTTGATGTTATATGATATAAATGAAAACAAAAATGGGATTTATAGTAGAGGGTGACAAATATATTCTTATTTTAAAAAGTATTTTATTTTTATTTATTTATATGAAAGAAAGAGGGAGAGAGAAGAATGTGAAGAATGAGAAGGAAGAGGAAGAGGAGGACGAGGAGAAGGAGGAGGAGGAGAAGGAGGGAATGAGAAGGTGTACCCTAGGGCTTCCAGCCACTGCAAATGACTTCCAGTGTGTGTGCCATCTTGGGCATCTGGCTTTGTGGGTCCTGGGAAATCGAACCTGGGTCCTTTGGCCTTACAGGCAAGATTCTTAACTGCTAAGCCATATCTCTAGCCTCAAATATCTTCTTTAACAGTTAACTTTGGCTATTTTTATTCTCAGAAGGCCATGTCATTAGTTTTAAATGCATATAGGTAGAAGTCATCTCTTCATATTCAAGTCAATGGATATAGGGAGGATTGGTGCCATTTTCCACTGGTTATCAAGGTTGCTGATTTCTAGAACTTCAAAGGTGTCCTAAGTCTGGTTAGAAACTGTGATGCATTTGTGGCATAGTCTCTCTGTGCTAAAAGAAAAATATTTATATATTAGCTAGATTTTTTCTTCCATGCCATTAATATGTAAATATTTTCCTTATAATAGGTAATAAAGTAGCTAAACCTCAACTAATGTCCAGGTAGCAGAGGGCACATTTCTGAGTGAGGGCATACTGTTACAAATTCATGCCTGAATGATGTATTTCAGATGAGCTAACATTTTTACTATGATACATGCTGATGTTATGAATAAAATATGAATGTTGATTTTAATCAACTAAAACTCATCTTGAATTAAAGGCTATAGAACAGGATAGGAGATATTAATACAATTCTACCTGTACCAGAAGTTATGCTCATAGGTTTTTATAATCAAAAACAAAATCAAGAAAGAGGAGGAAATAATCTAAAAATTCTATCCAAGTTTAATGTTTTATAAGTGAAATAAAAAAGAGAGAGAGGCAAAGAGAGATAGAGGTAGATAGAGAAAGAGAGAGAGAGAGAGAGAGAGAGAGAGAGAGAGAGAGAGAGAGAGAGGGAGAAAGAGTATTATTAAGGTACTCATGATACAACTGTCACAAATTTTTAAAAAAATCAAGCAAAATTATACTAAAGTTTTAAAAGGTAATTAAAGGTCAGAGTTTCCCATGCTTAACATAGAAATAATATGCAAAATACTGCTGTATTAGAAACTTTTAAACTACAAAAGTGAAAAATACAGCATCCTGGAGTAAGAAGGATTGATAATGAATGGAATGTAACAATTAGGGTATTAAAATGCTATAAGACTCATCAAAGGCAGAAGAGCCTTTCATAAGAAAGTAGTGGAATATGGATTCCTGAGTGAGCCCACAGGAGGACAGCCAACCTGACAGGAGCTTCCATTCTGACACTTGTTCTTCCGTGGCTAAAATCAAAAACAATGACAAAAACAATAAAAACAAAACAAAACAAAAAAAACCTGCATGTCATTGGTATTCTGAGTTAGTATTTCTGAACTTACTAAAAAACTCACAACTCATAAACTTATTTTTGAATTAAATTGTTGAATAATCACATAACGGGCACAATAAATCCTAATACAAATTGCCTTAGTGCAACGTTATCAGTGCTGATGTCATGTTCCTGCCGCAGACCTATTTCTATTGCAGAGGGAGTGCCTGGAACTCCTCCAATTCTGACCCAGTGCAAGTCAGCACAGATTCATCTGCCACACAGATTTCTCTACCAGCAAAGAGTATATTGTTGTGAAGATGCCATGTCTAATTCCTAAAAACTGCTGGCATTCTGCTCTACACATTAGTCCCTTTTGAATTAATGTGACTCATGCCAAATGATGGCTTTCAAAACAATTTTCCAACCCCATCACTGAAGACCAGATCCTGAAATAAGGTTAACATTTTTCAATTTAGTTCTGTACTTCAGTATACTTTGGTCCCCAAGTAACATTGTTGGGTCCTAAGGAGATGGCAATATTTTGGTCAATTTCTTGATGACAGTGAGTCTCTTTCTTTACAGAATATATTTAAATATATTTTCAGTCTAATCATTTTAAAGTCAAACATAAAGTGTTACTAAAGGAAATTTTCAGGATTCTGTATAAAACTGGCTCAAATTTCTAAAGCTCATGGGCTCTGACAAGGCTTTGCAGGACACTCAGATGTAGCTAAGTATTTACAAACCCCAGTTTTCACATAGTGTGTACATGTGAATCACCCTTGCCTAGCACCAGTGGTCCCACTAGGGCTGCCAGGAGCACGATTCAGAAACACCCTGAGACTTTGAGAAGCGTTATGGCCTTAGAAGTGAAGGGAATGAGTTGGTCCCAAGACCTGGGATCACATGAAATGCCTAGCTAATCCATGTGACAATTCTATGATTATATCTACATATAATTCTCTGAGTTTTGACCTCTCTGTTTTCTGTGCATGTTGATAGTTCACCAACTGGATACTTATTTTGCTTACTTTAGCACCCTTTAATAAAGGCAAATATATTGTGTGTGGTGGACAGATTCTCTGACTGGATTACATAGAACAGTCTACCTATGTACTAGATAAAAACAAGGACTCTAAAACTAGAAGGACTATATTGAATGTTATGTTGATTACTGTCAATGGCTGGCATGGGTTTCACTGACATTGCTCAAGTATCCCAGGTTAGTGTCTTCTCTCAATGGAAGGCTGCACCTGCCTCAAGACTGTTGATTTCTAGGCCATCACAGTTTTTCCCCTGTCTAGTCACAAACTATGAAGCATATCTTCATGTTTTGGCTCAAAATCTGTTTATGGGGGCTGGAGAGATGGCTTAGCAATTAAGCGCCTGCCTGTGAAGCCTAAGGACCCCGGTTCGAGGCTCGGTTCCCCAGGTCCCACGTTAGCCAGATGCACAAGGGGGCACACGCGTCTGGAGTTCGTTTGCAGAGGCTGGAAGCCCTGGCACGCCCATTCTCTCTCTCTCCCTCTATCTGTCTTTCTCTCTGTGTCTGTCGCTCTCAAATAAATAAATAAAAAATTAAAAAAAAATCTGCTTATGGTTAGCCATATTTTTCTGCCATCATATTAATGTGCAGACTCTTTTCCTTATAATAAGTAGTACTGAGCCTCAACTTAAGGCACTACCTTGATGAGTAAGTGTATGACAGTAGGCTGGGAATTAAGGAAGGTGTTTCTCTAAAGGTTGATCTTATTTTCCAAATAGGTCCTTACTCTGGCCCACGCTGACCTAGAACTCACTCTGTAGTCCTAGGTTGGCCTCAAACTCAGCGAAGCTCTTAATCTTTGACTGGCCTTGAACTCATAATGATCCTCCTACCTCTGTCTCCCAAGAGCTGGGATTAAAGGCATGCACCACCAAGCCCAGTTGATCTCATTTTCATAACCATTAAGCCATTTCTCTAGCCCCCTGCTCTTATTTTCTTTTTGGCAGGACAGTATCTCCAATCTTCATACACTTTTGAGAGTAACAGTACTCTAATATGCTTGTCTTAACTCTTAACTCTTAAGTCTTAACTCTCCCAATAACACAGAGCTTTCTTATTGACTTTCAGAACTTTTTATAAACTGGAGTCAGCCATCACCCTGAGGTGAACCTGCAATTCTCTGCTAACACATTCCTCTACCAGTTATTCTCCAGGCATACATCTATTCATATGGGGCAGTCTGTGATGGGGCAATCTGTGAAAGTATCAATGACCCATTGGGAAAAAGGGGCTCTCTCTTTGAAACGTATTTCTCCCATGCAATTGCATGCTGTCATTTTCCTAGATCTGGTATCACTATCAATGATTATAAAATACCTTCTATGTTTTTGAAACATCTCAAAACTCTTAATTTTTTTTAAACCTTCATTGTGAGAGATGGCTTAGTAGATAAAGCAGTTGCTGCTCAAACTGCAGTACCTGAGTTGATCCCTAAATCCCACATCATAGCATGCTTTTATAATCTCAGCACACTGACAATGATGGTAATATGGGAAGCTGGAAAGAATTTCCTGTAAGCTCAAGTCAAACCGAGTATAGAACAGTAGATCAAGAATCCAAGCAAGAGACCCTGTCTCAAATGAAGTGTGAACATGAGAATCAACCTGGAAGTTGTCCTCTGATTTTGACTTGCTCACTGTGGCTCAAGCACACCCATACTCACTCACAAATAAATAATAATAACAATTATATATAAAAAGGTTTCCTAGAGATTCATGTCCTTTCCTTTTCATGTTTTTCTACTACTTTCATAATTTTTTGAAGGAAACAAGAATGATCTCTTATGTAATATACCAGAGTTCTACTTATTTTAATTAAAAAAAATTGTGCTGTCTTCTTTAACATATAAAAGTACCCTTTGGTTTGTATATGGAAATGAAACAGATTAAGACTTTCATTGATTATTATTGCATTTCTAGAATTACAGTATATATACTGATTTTATACTTAGGTATTAGTTTTGTCTGCCAGTCTCTAAGCAACCTGAGTTTGTGAGTAGTCTTATTCAGGTGTGTATTTACAATACTCAGCACATGTCCCAGTTCCCACCATTACATGACAGGAATATGATAGTGATTATGCTATATACTTCTCTTTGCATATAACAATATTGCATTATTCTTTTCTCATAGAGCAAATGTTACAAACTTAGGTGAGGTTTCCCATTATAGTCTGGTGTAAGGGACATGCTTTGGATTTCTATGTTTTGCAAGTTAGATGTGATCAAGGTCAGTTTTGGAGAAAATTAGTATTTAAAGAGGTAAAATGATATTTCAACAAAGAGGATGGTAGTCTGCTTCAAAATCAGAGTGAATACAATATTCCTGAATCTTTTTCATAAAAAATGCTGACAGGAGGGGGAGAGAGAGAGAGAGAAAGAGAGAGAGAGGACATCTGCTGGAGAGGAAATGGATATAGAGCGTTTAATGTTGAAAGAAGGCAACATGTAGCTGCAAAATCATGCTGTTATTCATTACAAATAAAGCATCTTGGCAGCATTCTGCAGGAGGTGTGAGAGAGCAAAGACGTCTCTGTGGGAATCGTCTGATTAAGATGGCAGTGTTGAGAACTCTGGCATCAGAGACTGCATACAGTTGTGAATGAGGAAACAGCTTGCTGGAGGAGGCAAGGATGGGGTACCATCAAATTACATACAAAGAACGTAGCCACCAGAGTCTCTAATGCCCTTGAGACTTCTTTCTGGAGCTTTTTGGTTAAAGATCCCTTTCGCAGATCAGGGTATCTGAAAATCGATAATATAATATGAACTAATATCTCTCTCAGCACCCTATCTCCTCGATGCCTGGGCATTTTCTATATTATCTATAATTTATTACTAAGTCTTCTGCTATTATCTACACAGTTGAAAGGAAATGACTAAAGTCCTTAAATTTAAGCATTTTCTTTATGAATAAGAATGAAGGAGAGAAAAACTGTATTAATTTCCGTATGATCATTCTGTCATCTCTCACACTCACTTATATCTTGTTCCTCAAGGTTTTTATCTACATCTATAATCCCCTGACACTTCCAGCCATAGTCATTTATGCCACTGCATAAGACAAAGAAAAAAAAATCCTCAAAATTAATGTTCAACTTGATTTAGGCATGAAATTCTAATACCGTCCAGAGAAGGCTCATGCTGTTTCAAATAATTTTAGTGTAATTCTACAAATAAAGAAACAGTTTATATCAATAAAATTCTTGTTTTCTTTATATTGCATAAAATCAATTTATATTCAAATATTTGGCAACTGCCAAGTCAAAGTCTTTCAGAGAGCTTAGAAACAAAAGTACCATAGAGATTAACTGTGCAACATTCTCCCTCATGAAGAACAATAAAACAGAAATTAGAATATTAACTATATAGCAAAACTATGTAGACAAGTTCACTTTGGTAGCTGTGGGTCATTTCTGAATTAACAATTTTCTACCATTCTTGCAACTGATGGATTTTTCCCCCCTGTGGTACTGATTTACTTATTCATTAACCAAAAGGATTAGTAAAATTAATTAGAAGGGAGTTGATATAAGTACTAAAGCACCATAGATAAGGAGCTGAGAATATCAATTTGCTTTTCTTACTAGTTAATTCATAGAAGTAAATTACAAAATGGATTTTATAACAAGTTTCTATAAGATTTTTAATTTGAGTATAAGAAAACATGCATGAAAGGATAGATGAATCTTTGCCTGTTTTGCTGTAGCAATAGAGTTAATATTCAGAAGCAATTTCTATATTTTACTTCTTCTTTTCTGGGAGGTAGTGATTTTTTTTGCATTCCTTATTTCTTAGTTATCTTATTTGTATCTGCCAGAGAGTTTTATTTTTAAGAAGAAATTTGTTTTATTTATCAACTTAACAGTGCTACCTTTCAAAACATTTTTTTTCTGAGGTAGGGAAATCCAGTAACTAGATAATTGCTCTTTGAGTGTTTGTGTTTTCAATATGATGCATATATACATGTTAACAGCATTATCCTATTCATCATTTAACTGAAGTCTGGACAAATGAAAAACAAGGTGGGGTTGATGATGGGCTTATATTAGGGGAGAAAGCCTTCATCAGTAAGTAAGCATAGGCTTTTAATCTTAGCACTCGGGATTGCTGTGAGTTTGAGGCCAGCCTTGGACTCCATAGTAAATTCTAGGTCAGCCTGTGCTAAAGTGAGAACCCCTATTGGGAAGGGCCCTCAGGGAAATGGGGACCAAGGGTGAGGGGATACAAGACAATAACCTAAATAACCTATGTGGGAAAATGCATATATGTATGAATTTTAGAAAAGAAATATTCTATATCATCATTACTCCTTCCTCTCTGCTTTCTTATTTACTCTCTGCACTAGGGGTTGATGAGTCTCCTGTGAGGCTCAGGAGCTCACATAATTCTGTATTAAACATACGTTTAACTTACTTTGAGGGATTCCATCACCCATACCTGTCTTGATTTCTACTACACCCTTCATTTTAAATTTTAATCACTTTACCAGGTACTATTTGTAGAATTCTCTGTGACCTGAGGATCCTGTCAAATTGAATTAATCCAAGTTCACTCATAAGGTTCATCAGTATCACAAATATTAAAATATTTTCACAAATTGCATTTACAGAATACAAGCACCAGTTGAATGTAGACAGAAAGCATTAAGTAGTACTGAATGTTTGGTTTCCCCAATTCTAACTTCACATCTACAAAAGGGGAGTCACAGAATTGCATCCATGAAAGTAATTAATCATGTTGATTTTTCCAGGAGTACTTCAGCCCCATTATGTCAAAAATAAAACTCCATAGCCTTCTGAAACCATGAACACAACTTGACTGGCTTTGACAGCCTATTTATTAATTGCTGCCAAGCTGTAATTGTTACTGCATTAACATCGCCTGTCTGCAGAAGAGCAGAATCAACTAAGCATCTGTCTCTGAAATCTAATGTAAATTTATTTCTTTAGGTTTCATCACTGATCTTTAACATTCTTAATATTTCCAGGCAATTTCATTTACAACCTCAAATAAATTGTAAAAACTGGAACTAATTGTTTGCCTAATTGATTGACTCTCTTACCTCCTGTTGTGTGTATAATGCATGTCATCTGGATGTATGCTGCAGTAGGAGGGATCTCTCAATCAATCATAGAACAATTTCTTCTCATCTAACACTTTGTTTCTTTTGTGGAAGGGAAAATGGCCTCCCCACAGGTGAAAGACTCACATTTCTCCTTGGTAGTGGTTACTAATGGAAAAGGTGTATATGTGCAATGGAATTTTTTTCTCACATATAATTTATATTAAATTTTAAATTAGAGTTCTGTAAGTTTGAGAGAAGCACATAGATATTATAGAACTGGAGAGCCTGGTTACATTGTGTCTTAGTCTCCACTGCTATTATTTGCTTAGTATGCTTTAGTATGCCAGAGCAAGGATTCTTATTAGCCATTATATTTTACTCACCTAACAAGTAGCACATAGAAATTGCATAGTGAGTATTAGTCAAATGAATGAATCAAAGAATGAATGAAGACAAATTATAGCCTTTGAACACAAAAATGCAAGTAATTTTAAATTACTCATGCTGCTGGAGGTAGATTATTGGACAGAATGATGAATTTGGCCCATTATAATCTGTTATATGTAGATCTTTAAAACTTCCCTTACCTTGAATGAGTATCTTCTATTCCTACAAACAGGCCCAAAGCCTATAGATAACTCATTATTATCTTCTTAGGTACCAAAGCAGTCTTTATATTTCTGAAAATTTGTAGTTCCTATTCCCTAAACCCAGTTTGTATAGTATTACACTGCATTCTCTTTCTCTGTTTTGTTTCTCCCTCTCCCCTATCTCCCTAATCTATCCCCCTGCCCTCTCCTCTTCTCTAGGAAAAACAAAAGAATGATAAAGACATTACATTTTCAAAGTTTTTTTTTTAACCCATTTGGCAAATGTAGGTGAGCTAATATAACACAGAATAGGCAATATTAAAGACAGCAAAAAGAGAATAGGGTACATTGCTACACAGTGTGGCATACCATTAAAAATGGAAAGGGATAGGAATAAGTATTTAAAATGGTGCTAGTTAACCATAATGGTTTTCTTATTTGTGTTTTGGTGAGGGCGCCCAGCTTACCAGAATTTGTGTTTTTAAGTTTATCAAAGTAGTTTATTGAAATACAAATTCTATATTTTTCTGACTGGCATTAAATCTATCCAGGCAGGATTCTACTGACAACTTGGCCTCAGAATTTAAAGCCTCCACTGCAGCTGATAGATGGTGTGGGCAGCTTTGTGAGTGAAAATTGCTCTATAGGGTAGAAATGGATATGTCAGTACTGGATGACTAAGAAAATAATGTTGTTGGATGAAAGATGGGGTATGTTGAATGATGCAAAAAGCATACCTTTCACTGTCAATGACTGATTTTCAGAAGTAGGCATTTATGCTTATGTACTGGTATTGAGACACCCATGGTTTCTTAAGAGTAGGGTCTCTGGACCTGTCATCATCACTGTAACTTGTTAGAAATGCCAATTCTCAAGCCATACTCTAGATCTCCTGAGAACTGAAGGTTTCCATGTTGGCTAAGCCTCTAGGTGATGCTGAATACCTTTGAGAACCTAACAGAAGCGACACCTCCTTTGTTTATTCAGGAAAAATAAAGCAGAAGCAATAATCATATATTTTTATTCAATGTATCTTCTAACCCAGGACCTTTACTTTATGTATATTCCAAAGAATTTCTTTCCATGTTTTACTGAGAGGAAAGATCAACTTAAAGTTAATGGTAATTTTATCTTTAAAATGTAACCCACAGTTCATTTTAATTTTGGATGTTCACACTGCATAAAATCCTATTTTTCTGAATAAATTTAAGCAAGTCAGAGCTCATCAGGGACTTTCAAGAAAGCAAAATAGGACTAGAGTGAGACTCTACCTCGAAAAACCAAAATAAAAAAGCAAATTTCCAAACTAAAAGATATTTTATTTATTTATTTGCAAACATGCACTCATGAGAGAAAGACAGGAGAGGGGACAATAGGCATGCCAGGACTTTCAGCTGTGGCAAACAAACTCTCGATGCATGCTCTGCTTTGTGTATCTGGCTTTATGTGATTATGTAGGGAAGTGCTTTAGATGCTGAGCCCTCTCTCTAGCCCCCTTCTGAAGTTTGATAACTAGATGAGAGAGATGTTTAAAGTTATATTTATTTATTTTTTAATATAGAATACAAAAGATATCTTGGTCATAATTTAATATATCTTAGCAAACCAAAGAAATGTGATAATGAGAGATGATGAGCAGGAAGTTGAAAGCAAATTCTCCACTTGAAGCCCTTGTACTTCTTCCCTATTAAGTAATACATATAGAGCCTCACTTTCTCACCAAATTATTCATTTAACTCATCTTTTCAATGTTTCAAGTGTCATTTTGTTGGAGCTTTCTTCTCTGAACTAACCCAGACAAAACACACTGGTTTTTATAATTCATCTCTTATTTTTCCTGCTCAATATTGGTTCATATATTGTCTTATTTGCGAAGAAGAGGTAGTTTCTGTGAGACACTTCCTGAGAACCACACAGCAGAATTTCCCATCTTGTGAGCTGTAGCACACCCATGGTATAAAAGGGATGTTTAAAACATGGTTTTCATGGGGCTGGAGAGATGGCTTAGCGGTTAAGCACTTGCCTGTGAAGCCTAAGGACCCCGGTTCGAGGCTCGGTTCCCCAGGTCCCACGTTAGCCAGATGCACAAGGGGGCACACGCGTCTGGAGTTCGTTTGCAGAGGATGGAAGCCCTGGCGCGCCCATTCTCTCTCCCTCTATCTGTCTTTCTCTCTGTGTCTGTTGCTCTCAAATAAATAGATAAAAAATTTTAAAAGATATATTTAAAAAAAAAAACATGGTTTTCATGGGCTTATTTTCTTATGCCATTCCAGCTTTTGTTGGTAAGTTCTCCATACCTTTTCAGGCCATTAGGATATATTTTGGGGTCATTATGCAGTAGACATTGACAGTATGTAGAATAGCATGTAGGGCCACTTGTGTAAAACTGACCTTAATTCTGATACAACCTGTTAGCTTCTGAGCCCAGTTTAGAAGGAGATACTTGTTTCATTTTTTCCTTCAAGGTAGAGTCTCACTCTAAATTACAGGCTGGCCTTGAACTCACAGTACTTCTAGTAATTTTCCCACCTTTGCTTCCCTTGTGCTGGTATTAAAGGCATGTGCCAGTATGCTGGATTTTGGAAACCTCATTTCTAGTGATACCAATTCATAAGAAAAACAAAGGATTAGTCCTTTTTTTTTAAGTTAAGGCTAATTGGTCTTAACCTTGAATATGTGACCAATTTTGACTTTGTGCAAGCCAGTAAATTTTCATACTCCAGGGCTCTTAGTGATGGCATCATTGTATCTTTTCATGAGGACTGGCAGTTAGTAACGCTAGGCAAAATAATGTCACAAAACATTTCACCTGTGACTGTGACCACTCTGTGGTTGTAGGCAAAATTCAACTTCATCACCTTCAAAATGTGCCTCCTTTCTCCCCTGACATGCTTTTATTTCCCATGTGATATGCGGAACTTCCAGGTCCTCTGTAGATGGCGCACTCTGTTTCATCCTCAAAAGGTTTTCCTGAGAAAGGAATACCTGAGGCTCAAATGCGATTGTGACGAACTCCTCTGTGTTCTTACTGTTGCCTGTCCTAAAGCCAGAGCATCTGCTCCAACATCTAGGGAATTCAACCCAGGAAACAAGTGTACAAGATAAAGTTTGTGGTGTCAAACTGTTAATTATGTCATGAAAAATGACTTTTCTACTTGCACACCCTTTTATTTTAAATTCATTAAGAATGAAATCCTATAGCTGAGTGTGGAGGCACATACTTTTTTGTGTGTGTGGAGGGGGCTCGTACTTTTAATTCCAGTACTCTGGAGGCTGAGATCAGTAGATTGCTGTTAGTTTGAAACCAGCCTCAATTATAGAGTGAGTTCCGGATCGGCTTGAGCTACAAAAAGACCCTGCCTTAAAATAACTAACTAACTAACTAACTAACTAACTAACTAACTAACTATCTAAATAAATAAATAAATAAATAATAAATAAATAAATAAATAAATAAATAAATAAATAAATAAATAAAAAAAAATATGTGGGATATGATTCAGTGTATAAAATGCTTGCTGTACAAGCATGGCGACTGGCGTTCAGATCCCCAGAACCAACTTAAATGTCAGGTGGGCATGGTAACCAGCCTATAATACCAGAAATTGGGAGGCATACATAGAGAGAGAGAGGATCCCTTAGGAAAGCCGGCTAGTGATGCTAGCTTAATTCTTAAGGTTCTGGGCTCAAGTGGGGGATCTGCCTTAGTGAATAAGGTGGAGTGACTGAGGAAGACACCTGATGTCTACCTCTGGGCTCCACATGTGCAGACACAATCATTTGCTCACACATGCGTTTATGGCACACACATGTCCATATATAAAAAAGAGAAAAGAATTAGATCTTGATTCCTTTTTTTTTTTTTACTATTTTAAAAATGAATTTTTATTTTTATTTAGCTGAAAGAATGAGAGAAAGAGGGAGAGGGAGAGGGAGGGAGAGAGAGGGAGAGAGAGAGAGAGAAAAGAGAGAGAGAGAGAGAGAGAGAGAAGAATGGGTGTTCCAGGGCCTCAAGCCACTGCAAACAAACTCCAGACACATGCACCACCTTGTGCATCTGACTTATGTGGGTTCTATAAAATGGAGCCTGGATCCTCTGGCTTTGCAGGCAAGGGCCCTAACCACTAAGCAATCTCTCCAGCCCTATATTTTGCATTTTTTACAAGACAAACTTCTCTGTTCCTTCTCAACCCTAGTCTTGCAAGGTACTTGAGATACTCTCTGGCTTTCAGTGTCTTTCCATTTTCCTTGCATGTGTCTTCACTTTGTGTCTCACACCCTAATCTTGCTTGTCTACTGCAAGAACAATACTGCACATCTAAAATTGGGAGGATATTGTTGGGTTTAGAATGAAATTAGAAGCATTGATTTTCTCAAGGATGGCCTTAATGAAGCCTTTATAAATTCTTCTTGTATAAATAAGTTTTTTTTCAGCATAGTTATCTACCTCTAGATCGTGCAATGCCAGTAATCATTGTGAGTCTTAAGTAGTGGTCCTTCAGACATATGTCTGCTTCTTCAAACTACATTAAAAAGTGCCTCAAAAGATTCTGTGATGGGTAAAGGAGAAGGTGTTATGCATTGCTAAGTCCATGGAGCATACTATTGTGCAGCACAAGTTTGCTGACAACAGGAAAGAAATCACTTAGCATTTATTTCAGAAAAAGAGAAAATTTTAGAAATCTCAAGTCTGATAAAATTAAACCCTACTGTTTTTGTGTCTAGGAGTATCAAGAAGTTGAAGAAAAGGTAAAATGTCAGCTTCATAGCAACTAAATATGGTATGTAATTCCTAATAATTCTACTAGCAGGAATCAGTACTAAGATACTTTATCTTCTTTATTTGAAAGATTCCTCATACATCATATGGGAATCTACTAATTCATGAAAAAAATCATGTGCATTGCCTTAGAATAGTAGAATATATTTCTGCATATGTCTTGTAAAATTAAATTTCATATCAAGACTACTACTGTTTATGCAGACTTAGATATTAGAAACATCTATATATGCATAACTACCTATCACCAAGACATTCCTTATTTTCATTACTGTGTTTTAATAAATGAATAATAGTATGTGATGAGAGACCCAGTGAGTAATCTAACTTTAGCAATTATAGTCTCTCCAAGTTTAAACAATAACTAGAATACTTGAGAAATGGAGTTTACATGGACATATTCAGTGCGAATTTCTAGCAAATGGTGTGTTATGCAAGTACTTAAACTCTTGATCTTCTCTGATTCAAGACCAACACTTTAATTATCTTATTGTTATAGGAGAACTTTCTGTAAATAATTAGCACAAAGAACATGAACCTTTATGCTTTTGTAAGCACCTGCTCTCGTAATTAGGGGTTACAGGCACATCTTTGCAGATAGAAACACATAATAGATTTTTCTATCAAAAGAATAACCACGGGGCACAAAGTTCTGGGAAGAAAGAGACCACTAGAAATAAATGATCAAGTGCAATAAAAATTAGCTTCACAAACATAACTAATGAAAAACTAGGCCTTCAGAGCCCATCAACCCACAAGGTTAGTGAATAATGGCTATAAGTGAATGAATATAAATTACTTTCCAAATGAAGCATATAGTCTAAAATAGCTGAATGACATTTTTTTTTTTTGAAACAGGGACATTGATATAAAGAATACCCTAGTGTTATGAAGCTCTGTATTCTGGCAATCTCTTTTTTTAAATTTAATTTATTAGTTTTTCTTTTCATCAAATACAGGCAGTTTGGTACCATTGTTTAAGCTCATCCATGATCTACCCCCTCCCATTGGACCCTCCTTGTTGATATAAATGGGTCGTGCATTGTGGAGTTAGCCCACAGTTATTGGTACGATAAATGTCTCTGCATATCATGACCCAACATGACATTCTTTCCGCCCCCTCTTCCACAAAATTTCCCTGAGCCATGTTGGGTTCAGTTTTGGTCTGCTTCAGGGCTACCATCCACAATGAGCTTTTGATCAGAGAAACCTACAAGGTTTCTCAAAACAATGACAGACTTCTATCAGAGTACTTGATGACCCACTAAAGGCCAGTGGTAAGACCCTATTGCTGAAGACTCCATATGCAGCTGACACGTAAAATGGAATGGCATGGCTGGAAGCCAGGAGAGAGTCAGTCAGCTGTCTAGTGCCAGAAGGTGCTACATGGGCGACTGGGGAAAATGACCAATATCTGTCCACGCAACTCATTGTCTAACCTAATTAGCAACAAATAACCTGGTATGATGTCCACACAAGTGCAATAGTGGCACACAGCCATGGTGGAGAACCAACTGCTCTTGATTTGGCTAACTGATCCCCTCAGTGGTATGAGACCCATAGCTGGAGCTGGGAAACAAGTCAGAACCATACCCAAACATAAGCCCACTCTCCAATATCAAGCTACCATCAATCATGGGCTACAAGAGGGCCTACAGCTATCAAACTGTCTATCAAAAATGTAAGTGTTATCTCAATTTTCCGGGTGCTAACTTACTCTCCGTTGGAGAATCTGCTTCTCTTTTTCAGATAGATGCTGATCCTAAGGAGAGAGCTGCCCCAACAAACCTCAAAAGGGGCCCGACTGAAACTAAGGACAATTGGCGAAACAAGCAAGGGTGCTGTTTTCCTGATGAACCAGATACCAGCACAAAGGGGAAGGAGACCAACACAGAGAAAAATCAACTCCTACCAAATCAGAGAGCCAGAGCCTCAGATGCCCCCAACACCTCAGTATCCTGGTAATCTTATGAGACTGAAAAATGCCAGTGTCGAAGCTCTCCATCTTACCAGCTATGGAAGGAAATGGAATCAAAGCACTGGATCTTACACTTGAGATGAAGATGCATGTCAGTGTGTGTTTTGAAGTGATTTCTTCCTGTGATGTTCTTACAGGACTTTCCATACTAATTCTTTCAATTTTCAGGATAAATCTGTATACGTTTTTGAGCTTCTCATCAAACCTAAAACTTAATGTATAATTTTGATAATAATGGGGAATAGGAGTGTTCTAAGATGTGTTTCAAAAATGCTGTTTTTGAGTTTATGAGTTTGCTGGCATTTATACATACATACATATGGTCTAAAGTTTATGGTATGTTTGGAAATGCACTAATATGAATCATATAAAAATTCAATAAAGATGGTGAGATTGGTTTTTATGAGGATTGAATTTTCTATTCAATTGATTCATTACAGTGTCACCTGCAGAAGAAGATTCTAGAGGGGATGGCAGCAAGAAACAGTGACTGCAAGAGCAGATAGGCAAAAAATACCCTACTTATTTTGATATGCCACCTCCAATACTATTGTATTTTTGTCATTTAGGTAGCTTTCATATGGGTAAAACAACTGTAATTATACATGCTATACTACTCTAAGTATTAAATGAAACAAATGAAGGCCTGATGTTTGGCATGCAGTAATTACTTGATAAATGACAGCTGTTATATCAATAGTTAACGATTATACTGCTTACATTTACCTTCAGTTACTGAAGACATAGAGGTATTTCTTGATTGGTGGTTTAATAGTTAATCTTTAATTTTTCTAAGAATGAGAGTGGTTCTTATATTCTTCTATACCTCCTTACAGGCTTGAAAATTTTTCAGTGATATACCCTAGACACTCCACATTTTTGGATATTTTTATGGGAAGGTTTTCATTGAGTGATTGATTTGGAACAATATGTCTTCTCTTTAGTTTTTTTTTTAGGGAAAAATAGTGAATCCCCTCTTGAAGTGATGTCATAAGTAAAAGGCCCTTAAGAAAGACCCTTCCCTCAAGATTAAAAGGAGTGTGTTAGTTAGAAAATCACACTGGGTGTACAAGAATAAGATGTGGAGCTTCAATGGTTAAATGGCACAAAGGAAAATGAAGGCTTATTTATATCTTTGCCTGTTATCAACCCTTGTAAAAGACTTGTCAAATTACATGCATTTCCCCTTCCATTAGGATGCAACGGGGATAAAGAAAGTCAGAAGTGAAAACAATCTAAGTTGAAAGAAAAGGGTTCAAAATCCAAATTACACCCTTTCTTTTGCCTTAAAAAAATCAATTTGGCATGACCACTTTCAGAAAGGAAGAAATTGCTTCTAAATCAGAGATCTAAATTCTAAATCCAATCAAAACTCTTGCACTCAGATGTTCCAGATACATTTTTTATAAGTTCCAAATTCATTTTTCATACGACTCAAAATGGAAAAAAAATCTGTCACTTGTAGAATGTCTCCATTCTAAAAATATACTCTGGTATGGACTTTTCTCTACATAGCTTGCTGTACAATCTTTCAAAAAAAATCTCTGGATTAATAGGGACTAAAATATCTTTTAAAAATAGCACAATGTATAAAGGTTTTAAGATGCTAATATTGAATAAATTAGTTGGGAATTAAAGTTGTGTGTTCGTGCTTTAAAGCCACATTTCCTTTTCAACCATGCCTTGATCTCAGTTAGAGAAATGTAAGAATAACATCACATGCTATTGTTTTTTTAAAAATATTTTTTGGTTCATTTTTATTTATTTATTTGAGAGTGACAGAGAGAGAGAGAGAGAGAGAGAGAGAGAGAGAGAGAGAGAGAGAGACAGATAGATAGAGAGAGAATGGGCGTGCCAGGGTTTCCAGCCACTGAAAACCAACTCCAGATGTGTGTGCCCCCTTTTGCATCTGGCTAACGTGGGTCCTGGGGAATCAAGCCTCGAACCGGGGTCCTTAGCCTTCACAGGCAAGTGCTTAACCACTAAGCCAACTCTCCAGCCCCATGCTATTGTTGTTAATAACACAAATGAGAAGAGTTAGGGGAATAAGACAAAGGCAAAGTTTCATGATGTCTAGACAGGGGTGTGTGGCAAGTTGTCTTAGAAGACTCAAATTTGACAGTCTCAAGAAGAATATATTTACAAACTCTTTATAAACACAGATTATTATATATCCTGCACATATTCACAACTCAGACAGCTCCACAGAAGAACCTGAATGCTACCTGACAAGGGAAATTGATCTGATTAGACATTTCTCAGAATAAGCCATATGAATGACCTGTAAATACTCAGTGTCATCATTAAGAAAATGCAAGTCAAAATCACAGTGAGATATCAGCTCATATCACTTAGAATGGCTATTCTCAAATAGCCAAAATGAGCTGGGAATGGTGGCACACATCTTTAATCTTTAATCCCAGCACTCACGAGGCAGAGGTAGGAGGAGCACTGTGAGAGCAAGGTCACTCTGAGACTATGTAGTGAATTCCAGGTCAACCTGAGCTAGAGTGAGACCCTACTCATAGCCTGGCATCATTGTGGTTCATATCTCTAAATACCAGTACTCAGGAGGCTAAGGTTGAAGAATTATCATAAGTCTAAGGTCACCCTGGGCTGCAGAACAAGCATAGATCAGCCTGGGATAGCCTGAGACCCTGTCACAAAATAACAACAGCAACAACAAACAACGGTAGCAAGGAGTAAAGGATATGGAGAATGGGGAACATGCTGTAAGTGCAAATTCAAATTCGTATGGCATTACGAAAAACCAGATGAAGGTTTCTTAACAGTATATAAATAACACGACTATATTATCCAGCAAACCCACAATCTGATACACATCCAAAGGAAGAGAAGTCACCATTTGAGAGAATTATCTACATTACCACGATTACTGTGCCAGTTCTTTACATCAGCCAAAGCATGAAATGAACTTGCATGTCCAGTAGATGAATGAAAAAAGAAAATTTGGTACACATTTTTGATGGAGTATTACTCATCCAATAAAAATAATAAAAATAAAAAAATTATGTTACATAAAATAAGTCAGACCCAGAAAGACAGATGCTGCATATTCTCAGTTCAGTATGGCAGATTAAAAGATAATTTCCAGAGGTGAGAAAAGTTAGAAGGGAGAAGGGAGAGAAAAGAAGATGGCTAGTGAAGACTAAAAAGATATGAGCAGAAGTTGTAGTATTTGAGAACATAAGGTGGTAAATATGGCTGACAATATTCAACTCTTTTTCAAAGTACATAATGGGCAGGTTTGTGAATCTTCCCCAAACAAAGTAAATGACAACTTGTTACCTTGATTATCCTGATCTGATCATTGTGAATTGTATGCATGTATTGAAATTCCATACCATAAGCCATAAACACATATCTTTGTTTGTTTATTAAATTTTAAAAGAACAAATTTAGACTTACTTAAAATATCAGGCATATTTCTCAGTGGCCTTGGGAAGGATTCTTTCGTTTCTTACCAAATTTGCCTTCTCTGAAGGAATTCTTTTTTTCTGTCCTCTCAGGAAAAGAAAATAATTTACTAGAACAATGAGAAAGCTATTCATGGGGCTCTTAGTAATCTTTTATGAGGTTTCATCTACTGTCTCCATTAGAAACTAAAAATAATGTGAAGTGATACATGAATATGCAATGAAATATGAAAGATGCATGCCCAACTTGAAGAAATTTTTCAGTGCTATAATTAGGAAATTATCAAAATTCATATGAATTTAGGAAATTTAGTAATTGTTGGATCTCATGCTTGTCAGCTGTCCAGCTGCAAGTGAGAGACAAGGTTAAAGGTGAAGGAGAGAGGTGAGGGGCTGAAGCTTGCATTCTGGGCTGGGAGAACCATGACGGAAGGCTGCTGCCAGGGCTCCCAAGCGAGTAGCGGCTGCTTATGACCTCCCTGTTTTCCCACTGTGATGCTCAGTGACTTTTACAAAGCTATTTTGGGCGAAGTTCCTGGGATCTGTCCAATATATTTATTTGTATTCTTCACGGGTATATTGCCACTTGAATGTGCTTAGAGAGTTATGTAAAACAAGCCAGATGGATCTGCTGAGGGTTCAGTAATAGGGTGTAGATTAAGGTGAAACAATAAAATCTAAAACCAAGTGTAAACAAAATCATGCTTAGATGTGGAAACTATTTGCCTTGTTTCTAATTAACAAAACATTCCTGAAGTTATCTACAGAGAAGATAAATGTTCAGTAAACTTTTTAATAAGATTAGATTAGATGATCTTTTAGGGAAGAAAACAGTAATAATATTTATGTTCATTGTCTTCAGAACTGTGTAACCTCACAGCTAAAGTGCCTGTTAAGTATTTCAGAATAACTATTTTTATCTTTTGCATAGACTAAAAAAGCCATGAAATTGAAATTCACCAATTATTTCTAAGGAAAACGAATCACATTTCTTAATTGTCTAGTGCTTAGATGACAAATTATTATTTTTGGAGAAATAGGTAGGAAGAAGTGTACCCTGCAACTTCTGTATGGGACACAAACTCAGAGGCTGGTAAGGCCACATCTAATTTGACTACTTACTGGACATGTAATCCTTGAGAAATCATTTAGCTCCTCAGAGATATTTTCACTGTAATGGACATCACAAAATTACTTCCTTTCTTTCAAAGACAAAGTTTAAGAAGTTCAATTTTTTTCCTATTCTTGGGACTAGTAATATAGTCAAGTGCACACCAATGGGAAAAATCCCACACACATCTTAATGATATTATGGGCAAAGGGACAATCAATTCTGGTCTTCTTAATCTGTACTTGAAGAAAGAAAGTTTTAAGCAATGAATGAGTAGGACTCAGTTTTCCTAAACTCTGTCTACTATATAGTTAGAACTTTGTTTCAGAGTAATAGTTCATGCGCAACAGGAACAATTAACATGCAAGCTAAACGTACCACATGTTGGAGGTAGAAATAGTAGTAAAAGGAAATTTGAATGTCTAGGACTGACAACTGAATTATATATGATCTCACATATAAAGTAAAAATAAAATATCCAGAGGTTTCTATAAAACTGCCTGCAAAGAAAATCAAGAAGAAAAATTTAGAAAATGTGAATCTGAGGGGTTCTTGTGTGCAAAGGCAGTTCTGTGGTTTTAGAGAAAGGATGATGGCAGGGGCTTGTTGAATAAAGAAAGATAATGTAAAAGTGATGTAACGTCCAAAGAGCCTCTGTGAATGTTGGCTGTAAAGCACAATAGATCCTCATATGCCAGAGGATCACATTTAAGCTTTTGTTAGTCAAAGTGTTGAAGATTTTAGAAAGTGAGAACATCTTTCAGATTTTCAAATGGATATTAGTAGAAACAGGGCTTACTGAACAGAGTGCACAGGAGTTGCTGTACAATATCTACTCACTAAATAATACATTACTTGGTTTGATGGAACTCACAAGAAAACATGGATGTCCCAAGACCAGTTATTCCAATTGCTACTGTTGGACATTTTTAGATCATATTACTTGTAAACAGTTGATATTGCTATTTGTTAAATTTATGAAAAAAATAATGGGTGAATGGTTCTCACATACTTTGTCTTTTATGTCTATTAAAGGCACCAACACACTGGAGAATAAGACCTCAATACAAAGCTACAGGACACGGTGTGGCTACTTATACCTAGCTATTCTGAAGAAACAGAATACAGAAGGGATTTTGGAAAGGTGGGATGGCTATCATGTAAAGCATGTCACTAGAATTCTCATATGCATTCAACCATACAAGTGTATGATGGGGTGGAAATCTTACCATGTACACAAGATTTCCCAGAAAAAATGGCCAGAATAATTTGAAATGCAAGTAAAGTGATGAGTATATGAAGAGGTGTTTGATTTAATTAATTGTTTCTCTATGTGTGTAATGTGCTGTCTGTGTGTGTGTGTGTGGTGTGGCATGTGCATATGTATGTGCCGGGAAGTGCCTCATATGCTGGCCTGCAGCAGAGGTGGGGCTCATCTGAGGTGTCTGTGGTGCAATAAGTGGTGTTTTGTGTGCCACTTTATCACTCGTCCACCTGGATTTGTTTTGAGCCAGAGCCTCTCTTACTAATTCTGGAGTTTGCAGGGCTGCAGTTATACCTGGGACTGTGCTCCCTGAGGGACGAGGGTTACAGGTGCCAGTGGCCACACTAAGCTATTTTATATGTGTCAGTCTCAGGTCCCCCACAGGCCCTCATGCTTGCATAAGAAGCACACTTAACTACTAAGCCATCTCTCTAGTTCAAATTTTATTCCAATATTTCCCTGGCCATTATAACTTCTGATTTAGATAAAAGGCTTTTCATAAGTGTTGGACATTGGCTTCCTGTGAGCACGGGTAATCAGAAACTCACATAAAGATACTTTATACTATGTCCAGGTATAGATAGTAGCTTTGAAGGATCAGTAGCTACAGGCCAAGATGACAGCTTGAGTGAACCAGCTCCTGTTGTCTCCTCTTGAAGAGCTGAGATTTTGTTTACTATTGAAGAGCTGATGGCAGTTTTATATCAGGAAAAATGACAAGTTCTGAGATAAGAGAATTCTCAGAGAAAATGCTTAACCTTAGCAAATTACAGAGAAGTATTCCTTTTCTAATTATTAGTCCTTCCCCTGTGAACCTAAAATACTTAGAATTGTGCATGCTAAGAAAGAATTGTGCATGCTAAGAAAGTTGATATAAGACACCACTGTAGTACACACTACAATTTTACTCCTCTTTATGCCTGGTTATTGTTTTATTGGGACAAAGAACAAAAACAGGCTTTTAAATTTATTTTTTATTTATTTGAGAGAGAAAGAGAGAGAGCATGCTAGAGTCTGCAGCTGCTGTAAACAAACTCTAGACACATGCATCACCTTGTGCATCTGGCTTACACAAGTTCTAGGGAATCAAGCCTGGGTCCTTTGGCTTTGCAAGCGAGTGCCTTAACTATAAGCCATCTCTTCAGTCCTTAAACAGGCTTGTTAATGCCTACATAATTTTGACCAGTTTTGAAATTCTAAGCACTGACTGTTATGTGTTAATAACTATAGGTTGATTTTAAGTTGTGTCTGTAGGAGACATATCTGAGCTAACTGGCAAAACATCAATTTCAAATGTCATTCTAGTGCCCCTATGAATCAAGTTCCATTATAATCACTGTAACAGGTGGGAAAAACTAAAGGACGTCCACGCAGCTGGAAACAGGTGAGACCAATTTAACCCCTGATTCTCATGGCTAGGACGACCTCAGCTCATTTAGTCAACAACTACTAAATACAGTCTTTGAAAGCTTAAATGATTATCTCATGTTACATATATAGTAAGGGTATAAATTTCATTGCAGGTAGTACCTTTGTCAAGTCCATTTTGGCTATACAGTCCTACAAGTACAATGATGTTACATTTTAGTTTTTTTTTTTTAAATTTAGTATTCAAAAACAAGAGGTAGAGAAACACCTGAGAGAATTTTAGTCTAATACCAGTATCCCTGTGAGTTTTATACCATATTAAATAAAATACTAATAACGGCCAATATGGCTATTGGGTTACTTCTAGTCAATTGTCTATGATATAGCAACTTTACAACTATATGGGAAAATAGTAATCCGTGTGGAAAAAAATGCAGAATATTTTCTCATCTTAGGAGGTTTGTTGCTTCTGAACAGGAAGGTGACTAAAACGCAAGAAAGAAAACAGTGGCTACTGGAGACTGTGATGTGGCCCTGCTGTGAGCCACTGAGGGCACAAACATACAGGGAAGGAACTGTAATTTGTGGACTGGGCTTGTACTTCATGTTATGAGATTTTAAAAATGAAGTTGTTTCCTATAATTATGCCCAGCAGGCATGGAACTTACTACCTTAGTGCTTGCTCAGAAACTTTAGTAAGCATTGATTGACCCTTGAGAACAGACCAGAAAACAAATAGAAGGTACAAATCTCAATTGCACAGTTTATCCTCAGAACAACAACAACAAAAGAGCACAGGGAAAAGTAAGTGGTGAGAGGTTGTGGAGAATCTGTGGAAGAAGCATGTTCTTTTACAAAAAACTGGCAATTCAGCCAAATGTACTCTTTAGCCCAGAGAATTACATCTTTTTGTTTAGGAGGTAGCCATTGTATTCTATGGGATGCTTAGCAATATAGTTAAAGATTAGTGGTACCCTGAGTTGTGGTAGTTTGCAATGACTCCATAGCGTTCAGTGTCCCATGGGACAATATTACACGAGATGAGAACTAATGGCTAGTGTGAACTAGTTCCTGTTCATGGGAGACAAATATCTTCCTACCTGTCCAACTTCATGTGTTCACTAAAACAGTGGCAACCTAAACACCACCACAGCCAGTGCTGGACAAGACAGATAGATGCCACACCTACTCTCATATCTTATCTAGTGAAATCTCTTAGGTGAACTGTGCACAGAGTAGGAGGCAAAGGTTAGTTCTCCCGGCTTGAATCCCCATTTCCTAGAAGTGCAATTTGCACAAGATGAGTGCAAAATAAGTATTTGTTCACTTAGACAATGGATGTGTGGTCCTATATTTTCTAAATTATTAACAAAATTATATGTCTGGTCCTTGTTTTGCATTTGCAAAGAACAGGTTACATAGAGAAATGACATAAATCAAATGAAGCTTGAACATTATAATGTGTACAAAATACTTAACTATTCAAAAATTTAAGGCCTTAAAATGGAGAAATTGAATGGATTCTAATGAGAAGTAACAGATGATTATTAATGTCATTAAAATGGCAGTTATACCTACAAATGTGATGGAATTTCCTTTGATTTATTAGTTTAAAAGAAATTATTTTCAGCATAAATACTAAAAGAAATATTAACATTTATTTTAAAAATTATTTTTCTTTATCTATTTTCCAGCACAGATTAGAGAGTGATGGAATAGGTGTCCCAGGGCCTCTAGTCACCCAAATGAACTCCAGATGCATACACTACTTTGTGATGTAGCTTTCCATCAGTACAGGGGAATTGAACCCAGGATGTCAGGTTCTATAAGCAGGCAACTTTAACTGTTAAGCCATCTCCCAGCTCCAACATTTATCTTTTCAGATTGCAGTACAGATATCTGTTTTCAATCAGTTCAAACATACTGATATGTTATGTTCTGGCTCAAGAAAAGAAAAAAAAAAAAAGACCTGGAATGACAATGTATCAAATCTGAAACTATTTGTACCTGTAACGTCTCTTACTAGTTTGAAGTTTTCATCTCAAGCCCCTAAACTATGTTATGTCATTTTCACAATAAGATGATATATCCTTACTTATAGACCTCCAGTTTGTTCATCTTCATGTAGGACTCATGAAGGTGTTTCAGGAGATGGCTAATTTTAGAGGTTGCAGCAAACAAGAAGAGTAAGTAGGAATATTCAGGAAGAACACAATGCTAACATAATATACAAGAAACCATAGAAAGGTTTAAAGAAAAGACAATTCAATTCTCCCAAATATTAAAGTGAGTTCAGGGGACAGGTGACCTGGGAAGACTATTGGAATTAGAGATTAGAAATCACTGGACATTCTTGAGGAATCAGTTTTATAAAGCAGAAGTCAGATTACAAGGGTCTGATGAGTAAAAAGAGCTGTGATTTCAAAATAGCACATCAGAATCTTGAAGTTGGAAGGACAAAGACACAGTAACAATTCCATTACATTAAGTTGAGGAAATAGCCTCTATGAAAGAGACCTGCAAATTTACAAAGATAAATTGCTGGAAAAAGGGTTTTTATTTTTTAAAAATATTTTTGTTTATTTATTTATTTGAGGCATAGAGAGAAAATGGACATGCTAGGGCCTCTAGCTACTACTGCAAATGAACTCCAGACACATGTGCCATCTTGTACATCTGACTTACTTGGGTACTGGGGAATTAAACCTAGGTCCTTGGGCTTTGCAAGCAACAGCCTTAATTACTAAGCCATCTCTCCAGCCCCAGAAAAGGTTTTTCAAAGTACAAATTTAACAGGAGATGATTTATGAACAACAATAACAAGGAGAAGCATGGGAGAGGCATGGAAACTGTGATTGCCTCGAGAGAGAAAAACCAAAAGGCTAACAGGAAGGATGCCATGAGCAAGAGAGGATGCATGTGGAATGCTTTTAGTATTCATGTGAAGTTAACAAAAATACAACAGTAAAGAGAAAAAGTAATGGGAACACTATGGGAATTAAAGTCACCTTGTGTCTAGAGCAGGGACTTGTGATTGGTAATGACAACCAATGTGTGTCACATGATGGAGGTCTGGAGTGATTCTGGGCACTTGACCCAGTTACCTCAGAGCAGGAACCAAGGAAGGAAACTGTGGATCATATGATCTATTTATACAGAAATATAATATAATATAATATAATATAATATAATATAATATAATATAATACAATATAATATAATATAATACAATATAATATAATATAATGCAAATCTGTAAAGACATAGAAATAGCAGAAAACAAAGACAGCTCTAGAAGGAAAATAAGGAGTGGAGAATATGTTTAGAGAGTAGACCATGTTCTGTATTTAGGGAAATAAAATGGAATGTACATTTGTCCATACTTTTATCACTAGTACTTCAGTTTCTGCTAATGTATTTTTCCTGATAAATCTCTAAGACTAATTTCAACACTACAATTCCCATTGTAGGAACTGTTGTGCACATTATGTTTTAAAAAGTATGTGAGAAATGCGATCATATATACTCCAGCTCCACAGCACCTCCTGTGTCCTTGCTTCTCTTGCCTCATAGTCCTCTTCTGCTTCTACAGTGCCACATATGACCAACTTATATTTGAGGTTAGAATCAGCTGAGTGTATGAGGAGTTATTATTTCCATACTTGCTCAACATTTTTTAAAAAAATGTTTTTGAGATAAGATTTTAGCAATAACATTTGAATATTTTAAGATGTAGGATGGCTGGAAAGATAAGATGCTATAATTCAATGGAAGGAAACAGTGTAATATTTGACAGAAGTATAGTCCTTCAGTAGTCCTTACCTATGCAATCTACCTTCCTGAAATGTATCCTGAATAAACTTAAACACTATTAAATAACAAGTGCAAGCCAAATTATTATTGCATAATACTAAGTGGCAGAGGACTCTTGATACCAAGTTATTAGAGGGTAACTGAGTAAATTCTGATGAAGCCATAAAATATAGATTTATAAAGACATAAAGAAATACTAGTTATTGCCACAAACTGATATGGAGTATCAGGATACGTTATTATGAGAAATACATACAGAGAAATACATAGAGTGTGAGATCAAGAGGAGCAGTTATCAAACGAACTGAATGGTAGATTGTTAGTACTGCTATTGGTATAGTAATTCTCAACCCATATTTCGTGTATTATAGAATAGAATAAATATTAAAAATACATTTGTTGGCTGGAGGGATGGCTTAGTGGTTAAGGCACTTGCCTGCAAAGCCAAAGGACCCAGGTTTGATTCCCTATGACCTATGCAAGCTGGATGGACAAGGTGGCGGATGTGACTTGAGTTTATTTGCAGTGGCTGGAGGCCCTGGCACTCCCATTCTCTAGCTCTTGCTCTGCCTCTTTCTTTCTGTCATGTATGTGTGTGTGTATATATCTATCTATCTATCTATCTATCTATCTATCTATCTATCTATCTATCTATCTATCTATCCATCCATCCATCCAGTCACACACACACACACACACACGTATTGTGCCATTACAAAACATTGCTCTCACAGTGGTAGAGGAAAGATACATGAAAAGAATGGGGAGGTGAGGAGAAAATGTGATGCTGAATTTGACTTGGAAGTCTAAGAACTCATTATTAAAAATAAGTGCCTAGCTGTGGCTGCAAAAAAGCCTAGAAGAATAACATTCCAAACAGCCTTGTCCACATACTAAGCCCAAGACTTCTTTCAAGTCTGGGGTAGAGATTGTACAAGGTGGGCCTAGAGTTCCTTCCTTACTTCCTAGGATGTAGAGACATGACCAGAATATATTGGGAACATATGAAAAAAGACATAGCTGGTTTTCAGGGATACCAATAGATCAAATGTAGAACTAAGCAAGCAAGAAAAAGACCAGAGGTAATTATTAAAAAAAATTAAAACAGCAATACAGCCACCACTGCTTCCGCTAGTGGAAGAAGATGGCGGAAGGCAGAGTGGCGGACCTGGACACCCAGCGTTTTGACATTGTGATGCTGCTCAAAATCTCGCTCTGGAAAGGGGACACCTGGTACCTAGTTGATAGTCACTGGTTCAAACAGTGGAAAGTATGTTGGCTTTGACAGTTGGGACAAATACCAGATGGGAGATCAAAATGTATACCCTGGACCTATTGATAACTCTGGACTTCTCAAAGATGGTGATGCCCAGTCACTTAAGGAATATCTTCTTGATGAATTGTATTACATTTTGTTGCCAACTGAGGGATGGAACAAACTTGTCAGCTGGTACACATTGATGGAAGGTCAAGAGCCAATAGCAAGAAAAGTGGTTGAACAGGGTATGTTTGTAAAGCACTGCAAAATAGAAGTTTATCTCACAGAACTGAAGCTCTGTGAAATTGGAAATATGGACAATGTTATAACTCAAAGATTTAGCAAAGCCGATACAATAGATACAATTGAAAAGGAAATAAGAAAGATCTTCAATATTCCAGATGAAAAAGAGACCAGATTGTGGAACAATTATATGAGTAATACATTTGAACCACTGAGTAAACCAGATAACACCATTCAGGATGCTGGCTTGTACCAAGGACAGGTGTTAGTGATAGAACAAAAAAATGAAGATGGAATGTGGCCAAGGGGTACTTCTTCTAATGTGAAAAACTCAAATTATTGTCTCCCATCATATACTGCTTATAAGAACTATGATTATTCAGAACCTGGAAGAAATAATGAACATCCAGGCCTCTGTGGCTTAAGTAACTTGGGAAATACCTGCTTCATGAACTCAGCTATTCAGTGCTTGAGCAACGCACCTCTAGTTACTGAGTATTTTCTCAAAGATAAGTACCAAGAAGAGCTGAATTTTGATAGTCCTTTAGGAGTGAGAGGCGAGATTGCTAAGTCATATGCAGAACTCATCAAGCAGATGTGGTCTGGGAAGTTTAGCTATGTCACTCCAAGAGCATTTAAGATGCAGGTAGGACGTTTTGCACCTCAGTTCTCTGGGTATCAACAACAAGACTGTCAAGAACTGTTAGCTTTCCTCTTAGATGGACTACATGAAGATTTGAATAGAATTAGGAGAAAAAATATATATACAATTAAAGGATGCTGATGGAAGGCCAGATAAGGTAAATTTCATGATGTTAATATCATCATTATTATAATTTCCTTATTTCTCTTTATAATTTGTGTCTTACTTATTTTCCTTGTAGATGGTTGCTGAAGAATCCTGGGAAAACCATCTAAAAAGAAATGATTCATTCATTGTCGATATATTTCATGGCCTTTTCAAATCAACTTTATTGTGTCCTGAGTGTGCTAAGATTTCAGTAACATTTGATCCATTTTGTTATTTGACACTTCCATTGCCCATGAAAAAAGAATGTAGTTTGGAAGTTTATTTAGTTAGAATGGATCCACTTACTAAACCTATGCAGTACAAAGTGATTGTGCCCCAAATTGGAAATATAGTAGATTTTTGTGCAGCATTGTCTATCTTGTCAGGAGTACCAGCAGATAAGATGATAGTTACTGATCTCTACAATAATAGATTTCACAGAATATTTGCTGTGGATGACAACCTAAGTAGTATTATGGAACGGCATGATATTTATGTGTTTAAAATTTGAATCAATAGGACAGAAGATACAGAACATGTGGTTATTCCTGTTTGCCTAAGAGAAAAAAAATCAGACATTCAAGTTATACCCACCATAGTGGTTCTTCACTTTTTGGTCAGCCTTTTCTTATGACTGTACCATGAAACAATACTGAAGATAAATTATAATCTCCTACTTTTGAGAATGTGCTGGTACATCAAAATATCTACTGAAACTGAAGAAACTGAAGGATGGAAATGGCCCAAATGGCATACATGAAGAAGGCTCACCAAGTGAAATGGAAACAGATGAACCTGATGATGAATCTAGCCAGGATCAAGAACTTCCCTCAGAAAATGAAAACAGTCAGTCTGAAGATTCAGTTGGAGGGGATAAAGATTCTGAAAATGGATTGTGTACTGAAGAAACTTGTAAAGGTCAACTCAGGGTACACAAAATATGTTTGTTTACATTCCAGTTAAACAACTTAGGCAATGCTGACACCAATTACATCAAAGATGATACCAGGCATATAAGATCTGATGATAGGCAACCTAGGCTAGATGAAAGAACTTTTCTTGCATTGGATTGGGATCCTGATTTGAAAAAGAGATACTTTGATGAAAATGCTGCTGAGGATTTTGAAAAACATGAAAGTAAGGAATATAAACCTCCTAAAAAGCCCTTTGTGAAATTAAAAGACTGCATTGAGCTTTCTACAACAAAAGAAAAGCTAGGTGCTGAAGATCCCTGGTATTGTCAAAATTGTAAAGAACACTAGCAAGCCACGAAGAAATTAGACTTATGGTCTCTGCCTCCAGTACTTGTGGTTCATCTCCAGCGGTTTCCTACACTTGCTACATGAGAGACAAGTTGGATCCTTTAGTTGATTTTCCTATCAATGGCTTGGATATGTCAGAATTCCTAATTAATCCAAATGTAGGTCCTTGCTGCTACAATGTGATTGCTGTTTCCAACCACTATGGAGGGATGGGAGGAGGACATTATACTGCTTTTGCCAAAAATCAAGATAATGGAAAATGGTACTATTTTGATGACAGTAGTGTCTCCACTGCATCTGAAGACCAAATTGTGTCCAAAGCAGCATATGTACTCTTTTACCAGAGACAGGACACTTTCAGCGGAACTGGCTTTTTCCCTCTTGACCAAGAAACTAAAGGTGCTTCAGCTGCTACTGGCATCCCCGTAGAAAGTGATGAAGATAGCAATGACAATGACAATGACAATGACTTAGAGAATGAAAACTGTAAGCACACTAATTAATGGAAGTCCTAGGAGCTATAAGAGAGACTTTCCTGCTGGTGGTATCTATGGAAACAAAGTCACCCTCCACATTAAAAGTCTGAGATGGGAAGTTTCAGATAACCAAATGGAATTCCTTTATCAGATTTTAACTTGTGCAGTACTTGAAGTGAAACACAATAAAAACTTTAACAGAAATTGTCTCTTAATACATTTACAGTCTTCTATTTACAAGCTAAATATATAGGAAATCACAAATAAATCCCTTTTAAATAAAAAAAAAAACCCCAGAAATCCAAGAAACCATCCTGACTTTTCAAGTAGCTATCAGTATTTAAATGGGAAAAAGAAAAAAAAAAGTGACAATTAAATTACAAAGTCACCATTTCATAGTAGCCAATATAGTAAATGAATGGGTCAAGGGCCCAGTGATGCTAAGAGGGCTGGGTAAAAGTTATGGAGCATGAGCCAGGCATGGTGACGCATGCCTTTAATCCCAGCACTTCAGGAGGCAGAGGTAGGAGGATCAACATGAGTTCGAGGCAACCCTGAGATGTCATAGTGAATTCCAGGTCATCCTGGGCTAGATTGAGACCCTACCTCAAAAAAAAAAAAATACAAAAAGTTATGGAGCATGAATTATAAAGGTAGAAATACATTTTCTTGGAGTGATCAAGGAAATTTCAGACTGCTGGAGGAACTTATGCTTAAACATAACATTTGATAATATTAATGAACTGATGTTCCATTTTGTGTTGTGTGATATTGGAATTAGAATTGTGTGAGGGAGTTCTTGTTCTTAGAAGGCACATATTGAAAAACGTGTAAATGACTTATTGGACTTTTTACAACAAAAGAAAAGCTAGGTGCTGAAGATCCCTGGTATTGTCCAAATTGTAAAGAACACCAGCAAGCCACGAAGAAATTAGACTTATGGTCTCTGCCTCCACTTGTGGTTCATCTCAAGCGGTTTCCTACACTGGCTACACGAGAGGCAAATTTCTTATTCTTATTATTTCTTATTATTCTGGCAAAAACTATATAGATGAGAGTCAAAGCAAACCCTGCAGAGGTGATCTGGAGGAATCATGTACAGGTATACATGTTTTCACAATACTTTCGACTGTTTATGTAACCCTAGAATTTTCCAAAAGTAAAGTTCAAAAGATAAAAACAGGTAATAGTCCAACAGACAAAAACAATATCATGCATTGCAGAAAAAGATGGTAAGAGTGACAGTCATCCAGTTTTAATTTGATAATTATTAATTAATATTGACTGGAGTATTTTATGGCAAGTTAAGGTCACATACAGTAACTCATGTGCACATCAACCATCATGATCGTTCTCAGTTTTGTGACTCATTCTCAGCACCCTCACAGCTCTAGTACCCACATCTCTGAAAATTTACACACAATGTCATTAACATTAGTACTCCATTCTTTCCAAATACAATCTCATTTTAAATGTTTTATATATTTATTTATTTGAAAGAGGGAGAGCGAGTGAGAGAGAGAGAGAGAGAGAGAGAGAGAGAGAGAGAGAGAGAGAGAGAAAGAGTGAGAATGAGTATACCAGAGACTCTAGCTGAAGCAAACAAACTCTAGATGCATGTGCCACCTTGTGCATTTGATTTATGTGGGTCCTGTGGAATTGAACCTGGGATCTTAGACTCTGTGGGCAAGCACTTTAACCACTAAGAAATCTTCCAGCTCTCAAATTACATGTTTTGAAACCAAACCTGAACAGCTAAAGAATGATATGGAAACAACCAAATGAGAGATTGCTTCAATCATTGCTAAATAAAAATTATTTTAAATACTCAACAGTTTAGTACCACTGTGTGTCGTGACTGTGGTGACGGTTTCCATCTGAGTTTTTTTGGAAGTAAGATAATTGTATTCTTCTCTAGGTTGTGTGTATCTAGGCTTATCCATATTTATACAGGGTTAACCAAGCGTCCTTCTGACTTTTGTATGGGTAAAACGTACAATGACTTCATCTACAAATGATGATACAGATGGTGAAATGGTCTCTACTCCTTTACAGTAAAATAAAGTAGCTAACTCATAAGGCAAATTTACCATGGGCAATTCAAATAATTTCTGTTGTAGTCCAAAGTTTCCTTGCCAAAGGTTTGCCTATCTCAAATAGTCCGTCTCTGAATTTACCTTAAAGCATGTTTCTAAAGAGACATCCAATAAACCTACCAACTCTGCTTTAAATGGATTTTGAAGGTCCTTGTTGCTGATAGCTTGATCTTCCTTCCTTCCTTCCTTCCTTCCTTCCTTCCTTCCTTCCTTCCTTCCTTCCTTCCTTCCTTCCCTTTTGAGGTAAGGTCTCTCACTCTAGTGAGACAGACCAGGAATTCACTATGTATCTCAGGGTGGTCTTGAACTCATGGCAATCCTACTATCTCTATCTCCCGAGTGCTGGAATTACAGGCATGTGCCCCCACACTCTGCTTACCCTGCTTTCTAAAGTAACCAAAATGAAAGTTCCCCACTACACTTGCCAATATGACCTTGTAGAGAACCTGAAACTAAATATAAGTCAAGATAAAAGTATTTGTTACATTATTACTGCACTGATAAGTATCTAATGAAGGATAAAACCCAGAGCACCAATAAAATCATGGTAGCAAATACCCATTACTCTCCACTGATCAGCCGGGCCTGTGTCACAGATGTTATTTCCATTGTGTTTCTATTAGTGCTAAAATTGAATACAGTGTAAGCCCCATTATTTCATGGTTCCTTATTGCATTAATTTCGATAGAAGACAGGCTACATCATGTTTTTCAGAGCATAACACATATAGAAAACAAGCTGGATATAACTCCATTAGTTTAGATGTGGAGAGCAAATCGAATCTCTCTTATGTGATTTTTGAAGATAAAATAAAATGCTTTTCATGGGAGCTTACTGAAACTTTGATGGATATTCACTGTGGTAAGTATGATCTTAAAGAGCAGTAGAATGCACCTGTGAAATAACCAAAGTCACCACTGGATGGCATTGTGACTACATAAGAATGTGCTGGCAAAGTCTAGTATCTGTCTCTAAAAACTCCCACATTGTGAGCAAAAAGCTCTAACAGGATGATGCCAATACCTATTCCTAATTACAAAGTGTTGAAAGGATATAATTTTCTTCACATCCCACAGTGACACAGCAATACCATTCAGGAGGGCTGGTGATGATTACACTGTGTCTCTCTCTATACTTCCCACACTTCCTTTGCAACCCACTGTCCTGTGAGTCCTTGCTACAAATCCTCTTAGATTCCTTTTCCCTGTCTAGACTGTTCTTGTTCCCCAGGCCTCCTCCAACATGACCATTGCCTTATTACTACCACAAAGCTTGCCTTATTGATGGTTTGCATTTTTTTTTGCACTTTCTAACACATCCTTACATCTGCTTAAAAATTCTGCATCTTTTAAAAACTAATCTTATTTCCCTTTGCTCTTGCCTAACCTATCTCCCCATAGGCCAGAAGCGTAGATCAACAGTATGATTTATAGATGACCAACCAGCCACATTTACTTAAGCCACTTATCCCTTCTGTCCTGATGCTATTTAGTCTTCATCAGTGTGATCATCCGCTGCTAGGATGCGTGCCCATCCTCCTCTACTGACCCATACTGTATGGATTCTGCCAACACCTTATAGCCTTCAAGTGCCATTGGTGACTCTACCATTTGACCACTAAGATACACTCATGCCTTTGATTGTAATGACTTTTATGACTATCATTTGGGTTTACTCTCTGGTTTTTGCTCTGTTTGCTATATGTTATAACCTGAAAATTGCTTCACTTTACATTACACCCTCTAGCTTCTGTCTTCTACTCCCCATAAATCTGTTCATTATGTTCTTCCCTATTCTTCCTAGGTTTACTCTACTACTAGATAGTAGCTGGAATTCCATATCCTTTATTGTATCTTCAGTGAATTCCAGATCTACTTCAACATACATAGAATGTGGCATTTTTAAATTTGTAAACAATTTATCATGCATGCCTCATTCCTGCCTTTTAAATATTAATAATGTCTTAGGTCATACTAAGCTCATTAAAAATTCACTTCCATGCTGGCTGGGTCCTCTTTGATGCTCTGAAATGTAGTTATTTCTCCTGGACTTTGCACCAGGCTCCTCATGACTCCTGTCCTTTCATCTCTCCTGACTTAACTTGTATCCCTCTTTCAAGCCTCTCTCAGGTACCATCTTCTTTTTGAAGTATTTCTTTTTTATTCCAACCATATGGGATATTTTTTTTTCTTTGAACAGCAGGCATGTTGTCTATTTTAGGAATACTTATTTTCGCTCTTCACATCCAACCAAGCAAAGGGGAATTTCCACTCTGCTTCCTAAAGGAAAACATATGGCAAAGATACTTCAATTTTGGGGGATGCTTTTTTTTTCCCACCTGTCCTTTGCAGACAAGGAGTGCCTACACTGTTAAGTGTGTTTGAAAGAAGAAACTGAGTATACTTGCTTCAGACATTTGAGTTCTTACTGTCCATTTGTCAGTCAGCAGATAGGCTATAAGCTAATGTGCTAGATGATGTGCCAGCTTACAGGAGGGACACTGTCTTTCCAGGGGAACACAGGAGGTTTGAATTGTGCACCCAGTTCTAAGAACCTCATTGGGGTTACACACTTAAGTCAATAATGCAGTTAATGAACTCTGAGAATGTACTGTTTCGGTCTGTCACAATAGGATTCCTTGGTCTACTTCTCAATTGGTTCTGGACTCTGGAGTGAAAAGATAGAGCTGTTATTAATCAGTTCCCTATGACCTTAAGAGTTTGTCTACCTTCAATCTTTTGTTCTGTGCAAATCTTTCTTCCCAGATGCAACCCCCCTCCTTGCCCTCTTTGAAAGCAGGACTTTTTTTTTTTTTTTTTTTTTTTTTTTGGTTTTTTGAGGTAGGGTCTCACTCTAGCCCAGGATGACCTGGAATTCACTATGTAGTCTCAGGGTGGACTCGAACTCACGGTGATCCTCCTACCTCTGCCTCCCAAGTGCTGGGATTAAAGGCGTGCGCCACCACGCCCAGCTTGAAAGCAGGACTTTTAATTCTCTGGATTATACATAAAAGTATCAGGATGCAAATCCCCTGAATTGAATTATAACACTTATATGAGGAAGGCATCTGGAACTTTAAACTCCTTATTGTTATCAAATAGTGACAGTATTCAAGAAAAAAAGAGCTTCTACCACAAGGCTTTACTATAAAAATAATATGGTAAGGAAATGGCAGAATATTGGGATGGTCCATTAAAGTTCCATAACTGATATGACTACAAATTGAGAACTATAGTTCATCGTAAAAGTTTAACATTATGAATACTTGATTAGTTTATAAATGTAATTCAGAGTATCAAGAATAGCATCATATTAGATTTTTCCCCACAAACCTAATTACATTATTTAGAAGTTCTGAGATAGGAGAGAAAAATAAAACAAATAAAATTAAACAAACAGTAATAACAGCAAGAATACAACCAAAAGATCCCATACTTTCCAAGTACTAAGTATGCATTTGAATAAACATTAAAATCACTTTAACACAAGCACCCAAATATTACACTTATATTTACCAATGATTTTTATTCTTGATTTGAATAAATGTCTTCCCACTTGAGCACTGAAGTATTTGGGGCTGGGTAAAGTGCTTGACATGCAAGGAATGATTTCAGGTCGTCAGCACCCACGTGGAAGCCAGCAGCAATGGTTTGCAGCTAGAATCACAGCACTGGGGAGGTGCAGACTAAAGGATCTCTGGGGCTTGCTAGCTAACTCAGCCTAGACAAACCGGTGAGCTTCAGGTTTAATGAGAGATGTTTTCTCTAAATATAAGATGGAGGGTGAAACCAGACATCTACTGTAGCCTCTGTACACACATGTGCATCCGGACACATACAAACATGCATACATGCCCAAGTGCACATCTGTACACAAAATAGAAGTATTTATAAAGTGAGGTCCCCAAATGATTAAAGTTAATTTATCCAATACATATGTTTGGAAGAAAATTTCCATTGAGAAGGTTAAGCCTTTAGAATAATTTTACTTACAGTAATTTTAATATTTGAATGAACTAAACAAGATTTATACTTAGAAGCATTTTTGCATATATTTAGAAATTACTTAGACACTTGGATAATTCATGTTGGATTTTTCAGTGTCTATGTATTTTCTTGAGGTAGAGTCTCACTCTAGAGCACACTGATCTGGAATTCACTATGTAGTCTCAGGGTGGCCTTGAAGTCATAGCAATCCTTCTTCCCACTGCCTTCCAAGTGCTGGGATTAAAGGAGTGTCCCACTATACCTGGCCTGAAAGTTAAGATATCTTAAAAATAAGTGATCTCTTCACATCCAGAAAGTCAAACAATATCTACCACTTACTGAGCAGTTACAACATGCCAGATATGGTAAGAACTTTCTCAGACTGCTATCAATTAACCCTTTGAGCAAAACAAGGAAACTATCATTATTCCCATCTTATATGGGAGCTAAGTTTCTCTTTGTCACACAGTTTAGAAAAGCCAACCCAACCCAGGTGGTCCAACTCCAAAACCTATGATTCTGATCACTTTTCTACCCAACACCTCTGCCAGAAAATCATGTACTAGTTTTGACTGGTCACACTTTTGCTAAGTGAATAGTTGAATTTTGGTGGGAATATGTGACAAGCAGTGCATGTAAGTGAACTTGAGTCACCTACTTGATGTACAATAAGGTAAGTAATATGCAAGCTAAGAGACTAATACTCTATTATGATTAGTCAGTAGCAGCAAGAATCATCTCTTATCTAAATTGTTCTGTTGATTCCATTCTTCTTTAGAAGTGCGCATGGCGCATCCTTATTAGTGCTCTTTCCAGTCTTGCTCAGTTACATCTGGTCACACAGGTCAAACCTATCTGCAGCATTTGTGCATTAATTTGAAACCTCGCAGATTCCACCTTCTTCCATAGAGGGCTTTAAAATTCTGTCTGCATTATGACATCCAGGAAACTCAAAGCCCTCTGTGCACAGGTTCATGTGATTATAATCAAGCTTCAAAATAGGATGGCATCTATTTTCGCTGGCATAAGTTTTTATATGCTCTTCAGATTTTAATATATTGTCATGCCACTCACACTTTGTACTTCTGGAATTGAGGGACATCTATATTTTGTGGGAATCCTCCTGTGCTCAGAAGTACACTTAGTGTTCACTATAAAATCTGATAAGAACAGTTGACTGCTGCCTTGCCAACTACTCCTCTGTGAGTTATATGAAGAGAGGTAACTCAGAATCAGAAAGATGAAAATCTCATGTTCTCTCTCATATGTGTGCTAGATTGAAATATTTCTATATTTGTGTATAAGTGTGGGTAATTGCAAGTACAGGCTATGGAACTAGAAAGAAGAATACAGAAAGGAACAAAAGAGGTGTTGAGAAAGAGTGATGAAGGACAATAGTACATTAGGGACATGAAAAGAAAAAGAAAATCCAAGAAGGGGTTTGGAAACAAGTGGAGTTAGGGGAATGAGGGAGTAAAGGAGATTCCACAAAAACAAATTTTGCTTGAAAATACCATAAGTAAGTCTAATACAGCATATCCTAAAAAATTTAGAATGATCAAAAAGAGTAATTGTTCAAAACAAACAGAGATACCCGTTGGCATCAAAGGGTTAATGTCTGTACAAGTACTAAGGACATTTTTGAGAAAGACATTTGCAAATGGAGACAATCACCGACTTCCTGCTGTCCCTTGATTCATCCATAATTTCATTGGGACTCTCATTTGAAAGTATCTACATTGTTGAAAACCCATTTAATTTCCCATTCACAAATGCATTCAACCAGCGATTGCTGCAAACAGGGAAAATTGCTGCTCAAGTATTCAAGATGCCTTGAAAAGAATATTGAAAACTTTGAAGATGAGGGAAGTAATGGCTCAAAGGGATATGGGAAAGCTATTTGGAAACTTGACTGTTGATGATTATCACTCAGGCCTCCTTAAATGAGAAAATGTTATCTGATAATTAAGGCAGCAAACCTATAGATAATTAGCCTTCCACCTCATTTTATCTTACATACACTTAGTACACAATAGTTGGCTGTGACCTTAAAAACACATCCTTGAGATTTTCAAACAGTGTTACCACATACAAGTGCAAAACTATCTGAATATATAGTTCTTTTTCAATGAACATGTCTTTAAGAGATTGTGTTATTTTTCTAATCATAACCTCTGTTGTCCTCTATGTTTTCAGTGACTTTGTTAGAAAAACATAAAATTTAAAACAAGAGATGTCTTTCTCCTGTAAACACTAGTAATTCATCAGTAAGATCTATCAGTAATCTGTGGGAAAGAGAAAGTTTGGTGCTGGATGTTTGTTAAATGTAAGTATCACTTGATGTAGAAAAGATTGGTTTATTGATTAACAATTTAATTGACTAACAATTTACTGTTTTGCGTTCCAAGAATTTGTTTGTCACAGTTTTGGTCACATTTATCAATGATGAAGCCAAATTCTCACAACAACAAAAGTTAACACTTTGTTCATCAGTGAGGAAGCTGAGAAAATTTGAAAACTTTCAAGATACTCAAATGACATTTAATGAAGGCTGACTTTGTCTGTAGGACCAAGAAGGCAAGGTTATACATATTTGTTAGACTAATACATAACTTATTTTAAATTATTTTTTAAAAGGTTTTATTCCTCTGTCCTTTTTAAAATTTTTAAAAATTTGAGAGAGATAGAGAGACAGAGAGAGAATGGGTGTGACAGGGTCTTCAGCTGCACAAATGAATTCCAGATGCATGTACTGCCTTGGGCATCTGGCTTATGTGGGTCCTGGGGAGCTGAGCCTGGGTCCTTCAGCTTTTCAGGTAAGTGTCTTAATCACTAAGCCATCTCTCTAGTCCAATTTATTTTTAATTATTAATGTTGGGGAAATAGCTAATTTGGTTCTGACATTCAATCTTCTTGATATTTTTAGAAAAATAAGTTGCCTATTTTACATAGAAGGCTAAATATAAATTAGAATCAATAATGCATTCTTGTATGAATCATTTGATATTCACTTTTACTTTTTAAAAGAATTTTACATTTTATAAACATGTATATTCATTGAGAGGAGAGATGAAAACATTTTACTACATTAAGGATACATTTCAGGGCTAGAGGCATGGCTTAATGGTTAAGATGCTTGCCTACGAAACCTAATAACCCGGGTTCAATTCCCTAGTACCCATATAAGCCAGATTCACAAGGTGGCACATGTGGCTGGAGTTTGTTTGCAGTGCTTGGAGGTCCTGGTATGCTCATTCTCCTCCCCTCTCTCTTTCTATCTGCCTCTTTCTCTTTCTCACAAATAATTAAATAGAATAGATAAAATATTTTAAAAAAGAATACATTTCAACTCCATCTCTCTCACAACACACACACACACACACACACACACACACACACACGCGTGCACACACACAGTTTTCTTTCTGGTTTAACTTCTTGATAGTACAAAAACCTCAACTTCAGGAATTCCCTCACCACTTCCCTGCTCTCTTGATAGAGACACAGATGTGATATAGTAAGAACTCAACAGAAGAACTCAATTTTTTTTTTAGCCAATCTTTTGTAAAGAGACACTTCCCTTCATTGTAATTTTGGTAAACAAATTCCTTTTACCCATACTATATTTAACAAGTCATTACTTGAAGCATGTTATATTAGGTTTGTGCTTCATGGTTTATAGATCAATTCCATTATATATTTCAATTTATTTGATATGATTTATATAACAGTAAATTGTCATACCCATTTATATATGAAACAGTGATATGCAAATTAAATTAAACAAATTTCCTGGGAGAACAAAGCTATCACAACTCTGATTTTCTTCTACCACCAAGTCCCAAACATACAAAGCCATCTCTAAAGCTTCCTCCTAAAATTAAACTATCATTTTTGAAGTATCTGGAGTTGTTGAATATGCATTATTTTAATTGATCCTTCCAAGGTCCTGGGAGGTAGGTCTTTTTATACCTATTTTTATATCAATGCATTTCTTGAAATAAAATGAGAATTATCTATCACCTGGGAACTGTTTATAGTGCCATTGAATAGTTACTGGGGCATTACATTACCAAAATAAATTAAAATTTTTGACTTAAAGAAATGATATAGATGTCTATTTAACAATTCTAATTTCTTAAGTAAATTTTCACTAAATTATAACCTTTGTGTCTTGATAGTATTTGTGGTGTATATATCAGCATGTAGCTTGGCCTTTCTTAGGTAGAATATCAAGTGATTGCTATTAAATTAGCTACTGATTTAAGTTCAACATATGACATTAAATTTTATTAGTGTATTCTATTGCAAGTAATCATGATTGAATCAAACAGAATTATTTTTTTAATTAATGGCCAGCTGAATTTATTACATACTCTGGCAAGTGGTATGCATTTCAAAATGTTAAGTTACAGTCTCAAAATTTATTTTTTTATTTTTATTTTTTGTTTTTTTTTGAGGTAGGGTCTCACTCTGGTCCAGGCTGACCTGGAATTAACTCTGTAGTCTCAGGGTGGCCTTGAACTCATGGCAATCCTCCTACCTCTGCCTCCCAAGTGCTGGGATTAAAGGTGTGCACCACCACGCCCAGCTCAAAATTTATTTTTTAAAATTTTTATTTATTTTATTTTTATTTATTTATTTGAGAGCAACAGAGAGAAAAAGAGGCAGAGAGAGAGAGAGAGAGAGAGAGAGGAGAGTGGGCACACCAGGGCTTCTAGCCACTGCAAACGAACTCCAGACGTGTGTGCCCCCTTGTGCATCTGGCTAACGTGGGTCCTGGGGAATCGAGCCTTGAACCGGGGTCCTTAGGCTTTACAGGCAAGTGCTTAACCGCTAAGCCTTCTCTCCAGTCCTCAAAATTTATTTTGTTAACACAATAGTTTTTGTTTATTTTTTATTTATTTGAGACCAACAGACAGAAAAAGAAAGAGAGAATGGGCACTCCAGGGCTTCCAGCCACTGCAAACAAACTCCAGATGCATGTGCCCCTTGTGCATCTGGCTAACATGGGTCCTGGGGAATTGAGCTTCGAACTGGGGTCCTTAGTCTTCACAGGCAAGCGCTTAACCACTAAGCCATCTCTCCAGCCTTCAAAATTTATTTTATCAAAATAGTGATTTGAGAAAGTGGGTCTAAATGATTTTCAGTTCTAGAGGATATATAAGATAAAATTTATTATCTGTAGGAACTGTTTCAAAATTTTCATATTTTGTATAATAAAACCTTGGAAACTCAAGATGATGAATTTGGTTAAACACCCAATTTTATTTATGGTCTTGTCTTATTTCTTTCATTAAAAAATAAAGGAGACTGATTTTTAAAATATAATAATGTTTGGGGGAAAAGGTGAATAATCAAAATAAGAAAAGAAATGGAAAATAAGGATTTCATGGGTAAATAATTCGATTTTAACTAAGATAATTTCCTAAAGTGTTATCCCTTAAAAGAAAACACAGTGTAAGGATAATTAACTTGTGTATGTTTAATCTATATCTTCATAAACAATGGAGGTAGACATTTAGAATTCCACTGGATATTTATTCATTAGTTCATAGAGGAGCAGAAGATATGCTTCAAGGACTGGAAAAAACTTATTAATATTCACTTTTTTAGTGATGGAGGTCAGGTCTTCAAATAGCAAGTGCTTGATGATAAAAAGCTCTTGAGTTATTATAAGGATAAATAATTGTTTCCAATTATCATCTTTCCTTGCAATCAAGACAAATTTTCTAAGCATGGGCTCATTCTCAGCGAAACACATTTTAATAAAACAGTCTTCAAAGTACACCATCAGATAAAATCAGTAACTGTATCTTCCTCAAAGAACATTAGGGATTTTGGAGTAATTTTAGCAAATAAAATCTTCCCTTTACTATTCCAAATCATAGCTGGGATGATGCCCAGCCCACAAAAGTCTTTTATATGTGGAGAATCTTCTCATGCTACAAATATCTATAATAAATATGGCTATTTAAACACCATATAAGCTATATAATTAAACAACAGAGAATTTTCTAGCTGTTCAATTATAATTTTTAGCCACACATGACAGAAAAACAGAGATGAAATTATTTTAAATTATAAATGTATCAAAAATGTGAACCAAAACAAGCATCCTTTATATGAGTCTAGGTAAAATTTGGCTAAGGAAAATTATAATTTGAATTGCAAGTGGGATGTCCTTGAGCAACAATTTTGAAGGTGATGAAAAGAAAAACTGTATTTTTCTTTTTCATGTTTCCACAAGGATTCAAATACAAGATTCTTCTTATTTTACCTGCTATCGTAGTTTGTGACCAACTACCTTAGAAGAGTAAGGCTAGCCAAAAGGTCATTTCTCTAGATCTTTGCCAATTCTTTACATAAAAATCTCAAACTAAGGGATACACCTTCCTAAACAGAAATTTAGGTGTCAAGAGTTTGTCTACCTCACCATTTATTTCCCTTCATACATTTACTGATTTTTATTTATTAAATATAAATTGTGATATTTCTTGACATACTTAAATATAAATTTGTCTAATCCATCTTCTTTGAAAAGCAAACAATTGTCTCCAAATGCCTGTTATTTCATATCTCCTCTCATGAGAAGTATTCTGATGGATTAAAAGATGGTTAAATACTAAGATTCCAAGACAAAACAGAGGGTTCAAAAGAGATTGTAGCTATTAAGGAAACATAATTACTACATGTTTCTCTCTGAGTGTTTTTTTCAGGATGGCTTCCAAGCAGGTAAAAGATATGGTTCATTTCCTTTATTCACATGTAGCTGTTGATGAATAAGCTTGAGCTGGATGATTAACTAACTGTTGAATCTTTATTCACACATACATACATACCATTATGGTGGGGTATCTACATAACTTCTTATGATGTTTTTGTAAAGCCAAATGGAAAAATGAAAACTGAGATTATAGTATAAAATTCACAGTTTGAATAACAACAGAAAATCAAAAACAAAGAGAGAAAGAAAAAAGGAAGAAATAAAAGAAAGAAAAGATGACATACTAAATTGTCCCTGATTGCTTCATGCTCAGTGGTCATATACAGTGGCACCATGGTGGTGGGCAGCTCTTTGCTCCACAACCGTAAATTCTTTTCCTTAAAAGGTATACAGATTTAATATTATCTTTTTGGTAACATCTGCTTACTAAATTTTGTGATAATGGTACCAGCATTATTATTAATGAAAAAGTTGAAGAATTAGAAGGGAATATTTCATATATATATGTGGGGCCATAGTGGAAAAAGGTAGAAAAGTCACACCAGAATGTCATAGAGTACCTGATTGAAACAGTGTATGTATGTGCTGGGCACTAAAGCACACATCTAAAGAAGAGCTAAAGATATGAGAATGTTTGAGAAAGTTTCCCCATTGTCTTAAAAAGGTTAAAATTATAGGACTAGTGGTAGACGAAATTCTACTTTACAGTTTAATACAACCTTGCCAAATACCTTATTCTTCTGCAGAACACAGAGTTCTTTCTTGAATAATTGTGGTGCCTCTGTCTGATAGGTAATTTATTTGACTAAATCCAAGGCAGGGCCAGCTGTCCTGCCCGGTAAAGAGAACAATAGCTAAGAGCGGGGTTTCCAGTGTAGATAGACTTGTAGGAAAATTGACCCTGACTGTTATTGACTATGTCAGGCTATGCAAGTTCTTTATGTCTTCGTTCCTTGTATAATAAAAGCTCTTCTCTGAATACTGCTGCTAAGGAATATAGAAGATGCCTTGCATCAAATCCATGGCATAATGAATGCTCAGCACATATTGAGCCCTGAGAAAGTATATTACTGATACCACAGCTCACATAGTTCCCAGAAAGACAATCATGGGGAGCAAGGCCCTTCATGAGTCAGACAAATTGATGTTCATGGTTTAGTTCTTTTAAGGGGAGGAACAGGGAGGGAATGTTCTTAGATTTAGGACCAAAGGCATATATAAAATTTCCAGCAAGTGATTTTTATGGTGAAAAAGAATATTAAAGAGGTCTCAACTGCTGGAGTTTTGCATAATTACAGAAGAAGCTAAAACCACTTGTATTCTCCCCTATGTACAAATGGGTATGCTACTGAGTGTGTTGTGTCTCTGTGCAGAAACAACTGAGGCAAATGACAATAAAACCATGGATATTTGTGGGTGTTCACAGAGGTTTTTCATACTGATGGTGAATAAATTCTGTAATGAACACTTGAAACTGTAAATATACCAGAAGATAAAATTTCTTATAAACATTCTCTTTAGCATCCACAGAATGAATGCTAAGTACTCTGTCTTTGCAGTTATGGAAAAAGAAGATCAATAATAGTCTAAAATCTAGAGCGATGGGTCTAAATACATAAGATAAAGGTTAAAGCAAAATCTGTGAAGTTTTGTATTCAAAGTTAAGACAAGATGGTTGCAACTGTATAAATATTAACTATGTATGATTTACCTGGGTAGTAATTGTGAAAAAATGACCAAGAGTTTATATGGGCTTAACATTAGTAAATACCAAAAACCATACAAATACTAATAAGGAGAAAATCTAATGCAGCCCCAGGTTGCTCTGCACAGGGCGATAGTAGTTCCACTAACTCTGAAAAGGCCAGAGAAGCCATGTGATTGTTGTAGCTGTAGTTGCCATGAGAACAGTGTTAGCATGGCTTCTACCTATTAAACAGTAAAGATATATGAATTAAGCCAGAAAACACTTGGGAAAACCCTGGTCATCTAAAGCTAGAGGGTCTAAGCAGAAATGACCATCAATTGGAGATTGCCCAGCGTTGGCACGCTATGGTGGAAAACGGGTACAGCATCATGGGCATTGTACTACTTGCGGTCTCTTTGTTTTGTACAGGGTTTCACCTAACAACTGGAGGTTTCACATTACTTTAGAAAATATGATTGGTAACACAGGGCTTTGAGAGACCGCTACCATTTTGATTACGATTTAAAGTCCAAGCTAACACAGTCCTTCATAGACTGTATTGTTCATAGTGCTGAAGTAACTTGGTTTTACTCTCACCTCACATAGTTCCTTGTTCCCATATTATAATACAAAAGCAGAAGAATAATAGAGTAGAATGGTCATGTTTTTAGAAACCCTATTTTAGTTTTTGAATAGATGAAGAATTTATCACTATAGGTAAAAGAAATATATCAGCATCAAATATAAGACTGTAGTTTCCATTAGGGCTGATGTAACTTAAGTCTCTCAAATATATTTCTTGGTTGTGTCTGGGTTTGTTACATATGCTCTAGACAATAACAAAGAATAATAAAACCTATATGAGTATGCCCTTCCTTTTTCTGTATTATTCTGTAGTTCCCTACTTTTCCTTGTGAACTTATAAAATGCAAAGCTTATATGATGAAGCAAAGTAAGTATTGGAGGCACTGTGTTTGGCATCAGGACACTGTTAGAGGGTTATTTGAACAGAAACATCTCAAAACCATGTCCGTAACGAAGATATTCTGGACAAAGTGATATTGTTGGGATGGCATGAGACTGAATCACGATACCCAGAATAGCGTACAAGTGAGAGCTTGTCTCTTGTTGATTTCTAGTAGTTTCCATGTAGCCTTTCTGACATGTAGTTTACCACAGCCTTTATATTGTTTGCTTCACAGACCCTACTCTTGCTTCAGTGAAATCCATTTTGTCCATGCTTTTCTATGGCAACTGGAGATAAACACTATCATGCAGCTTCTCTCGGATCCTTGAGCATTGGGTTGGATGTTCACTTCCTTTATGATTAACACTGTTAATGCCATCTGGCATTATATCAGCCTTTTATTTTTCAGGACTTTATATCATCTATATTTGTTTTAATGAGTACTGTGGAAATTGAAAACCTGGGTATGTATGGGGGGGTAATAACTATGCTCCTTAATGCCTCTATATCTTTTACTGAAACAATATTGTCCTTTACTTCTGAATATTTTCAATGATTAAGACTTAGAAATTGCTTAATAATATTTTGAATCCATTTCTTATACTTATTACTAATTTCCTCCATTGACCCAAATGAACAATATCTTTTAGGCCCACATGAGGTTCCTGGCTTTATTTCTTCCTCCTCTTCCTCCTCCTCCTTCTTCTTCCTTCTTCCCTCTCTTCCCCATCTCCTTCTTCATCATTACCATCATCATCATCAATCATCATTGCTTTCAAAGCAAAGCTTGTGTGAGAGACCTATGTACTTCTGTATATATGTTTGGTCTTAAAGACATTACCTTTGTAGGTAATCTTGGGTCTAGCAGTTTCTGAGGGCTAATATCAATTGTCAACTTTACAGGATTCAAAATTACCTTGGAGAAACATCTCTGGGAATATCTGTGAGGGAATTTCTAGATTAGGTGAATTGAAGAGGGAAGAGCCACCCTAAATCGAGGCAGAGTCCATCCTTAGACTGAGGTCCCAGACTGCGTAAAAAGGAAAAAGCTAGACGAGTAGCAGCAATCATCTCTTTCTGCTTCCTGACTGGACTGAAGTGAAGAGCTCTTTCATGCTTCTGCAGACATGCCTTCCCTGCCATGACAGACCTTACCACCTCACACTGTAAGCGGAAACAAACCTTTCTTTAAATTGTTTTGGTTAGGTTATTTTTCTCACTGCAATGGAAAAGGTAACTAAAAGGATCGTTGGTCATCTTGAAAGCTCTTTCCCTCTCTCTTACAAACTACTTTCAGTAGCACTCAGTAACACAACTAACTTCATTCATCCTATTTCTTAACTATATTATATCCATAATAATTTCTTCTCTCAATCACTACTGCCATCTATTTTCAACATCACCTCTGTACTCTATCAGTATTTTTTCAATAAATTTATATTTTAATTTAATTAATGACTGAATTTACTCAGTGATTGAATCTACTTTTACCTGTTAGGAACTATAATTCACAGGCTCTAAGATGCATTCTGATACATTTTAACATTTACGAATTTAGAGTGGGTCATGTGATAGATGGTACTTAATTGGGAACATTTTTCTTTCCTAGCGTTTCTTCAGTAGTGTATCTTATAATCAATGCCATTGATTACTGGGATGAAATGTGCTAGTGCTTTTCTGAATACATTAAACTCTACTTCTGTTTTCTATCTCCCAGGGCTTCCTGTGTCAGTATCCATACAACACAACATTGAGTCTAAGTTTATGTAATTCCTACATCTTTGTTCTTTATAGGCTTTACTTTTCTCATTATTAAGAGAACATCCATCATATTGTATCTACAATAGATACTTTCTTATTGCCTGCCCCTCTTTACCTACATTGCTGCCTTTATTAATTTGCAAGATCAGATTCCAAGCTTCTTACAAGAATATAGAAATCCCTTTCCAATCCAATCCTAATGAAATCTGTCTTGATTTCTCTCACACATTTTAATACATTTTCACATGTTCAGAAAGACTTCTAAACAAAATGTTAGGCCCCACGACATGCTATGTGATTTGCTTTGGAAGACTTTTCCCTGCTCAAATTCTACTATATTTATTGAAATCAGTTCTTATGTAATCTCTTGGATATATTTCCTGGTTCCCCATGAGATAAAGTGTTTCTTTTAAGTTAGTTTTATTTATTATTTATTTTGTCTGTGTGTAAATGTCCATATGTGTGACTAAGGGTGCCTGCATGTGGAAAACAGAAAAAAATCTTGGGTATTGTTCCTCAATTGCCATCAAACTTTTTTTGACACAGGGTATCTCACTATGCTCAAACTTGCCAAATAGGCTGGACTGACTAGTCAGGGAGACCCATGGATCCACCTGTTTTTGTCTCCTAACTTCTGGCATAACGAAGGTATGTCACTATATATGGCTTTTTTAAAAAGAGGGGATTCTGGAGAATGAACTTAGGTCTTCAAGTCTGCAATGTGAACACATCACTGCCTGAGCTACCTCCCTACCTGTCTTCAATGATATTTCCATGCCGTCTATGTGGATGAAAACGTGGACTAGAACCAGAGGTATGAATCTGAGACCTGGTTTCAGCACTTACTATCTCAATATATTACTAAGTCACTCGACCTCTCCAAACTAAGTCCTTTTCTGTATTTATTTATTTATTTGAGAGAGAGATATAGAAATAGTGAGAGAGAGAGAGAGAGAGAGAGAGAGAGAGAGAGAGAGAGAGAGAGAGAGAAAATGGGCATGCCAGGGCCTCCAGACACTGCAAACGAACTCCAAATGCATGTGCCCCCTTGTACATCTGTCTTATACAGGTCCTGGGAAATCAAACCTGGGTCCTTTGGCTTTGCAGGCAAGTGGCTTAACTGCTAAGCCATGTCTCCAGCCAATGTTTTCTTTTCTTTTCTTTTTTTTTTTTTGTCCTATATGTCTTCAAGCCTCACTTTAGTTTCTGATACATGTCTGTCATGGTGTAGATTTACAATGGATGGATACTGACATTAAATCCAAATTGAATTAATGCATATAACTGTTATATATGTGTAAAGTCTTTTTTGTCAGGTTTTATGTATAAAAATGAGTTAACATATTTAGGTATTGTTTAATGCTTAATGTGAGGTTGGTTCTGTGTATTTTTTTAACCTCACATTAGACTTTTTATTGTCAAAGGAGGTAACCTGGTGTCACAGATTCAGCCAGCTTCATCAATGCAAAGTTTCCATTGCAATAAGCCATAAGCAGCTCAAATTTAATAAATTGTACAGCCAACATTTATGCAGTTTAGTGCAAACACATAATCTGAGGGATAAATCTTCTTGAGACATTAAACTGTTCCTGAAAGGAGCACCCAGTGAGTGAGCATTCCTAATGAACTGGGGGGGGTCACATGGTTTCCTGAGCATTCCTAATGAACTGGGGGGTCACATGGGTTCCTAGATGATGCGCCTTGTTCTTCAATTTCCTTCTGTAAGAATCTATGGAGTCTTGACTTTGTCACTTGTGAACCAAGAAATAGTTCCCATCTTGCCAGAGGATGTTCTTAGTATGAGTTTATATATGCACTTACAACACACATGGTATCCATTACTTGATCTGGGAGAAAATATGTCAAATGTTAGATGCAGATGGATATAAATATATGTTTCCTTTAGAAAGATTATAGACAGAGTTTATAATTTAATAAACTGTTCCATACAATTTATAATGGGTGGTGAGGCAAACAAAAGAATTTGTGTAACTGTTTACTAGTCTCCATTTAATGGTTGTCATTTAAAGCTACTCAAGCTCTACAGTTTAAAGATGAAGTATTCAAAAGAGATGGGGAACAACACAAGAGTTTAATGTGAATATTTTCCTTCTAAAATGAAGTCACCATTAAAAGTTTGCTAGAAAACATGTTTCTTCCATTTGACTGACTTTGCAAAGCAAAATTGAGCTTTCTAGTTATGTATGAGTGCATTAATGTAATTTTAATCTAATAGGTTATCTTTTCTTATAAATAAAGTACACTTAAATGTTTTCTGTTATTTAGACCATCACCTTATACTATAGGACACTACTAAATTATTCACAGATTATATGCAAAGTATGCATAGATAATTTGATACATAGATGAGGAGGAAGTTTTATAAGACGATAATAGTGACAAAGATTTAAGCATTTTTGGATTATTTACACATCAGAGACAACTAGTGTTGATTTCTGTAGTAAACAGTGGGATTCTAGGGTGCTACTACTTTCCCTGAAGTTTTAATTAATAATGAAAAGATCACTTCTGACATCCAGCGACAGATGCTATCTAATTCCTTTTGGCAAACCACTCCAATCTTTTCTTATATTCTTGCAAAAATGACTTTTCTTATGTAACCTCACAGTGTGTTACTTTATTTTTCTCCCTCTTCATTTGTTTGGTCTTCCATGATCACGGACACAGTCCTTTAGTGTGTCCTGGTGCAAGAGCTCACATACTTAAATAGATAATCTCACTTTCCCTTTAATTTCATGTTGGTATGCCTTCAGTTTTTAAACACAGTTCATAAATTTTGCTAAATGTTTATCTTTTTCTTGTGCATCAAATGTAGACCTAAGGAGTTCAGGGAGTGGAATTGCAGTTCTGTGGCCATCTGAGTGTTTTATATGCAAGTAGAGAGAATTTCCTTGTTTTCTTGTCAGTTTCTCAAGGCCTATTCAGTAAAAAAAACAGGGTCTTAAGGCACAATATGCAGGCAGGAACAAGGAAAGAAATAATGCTTTTCTCGTCTTGCTGTTGATGTCATACTGATTGCATGGGTGAAGCTCATGAACTTTTCCTCCTGAATCAATGTCATACTCTCTAAAATTAGCTAGGATGCATTACCCTTCCAGTGTATCTGCAAGATGGTTCAGATTGTGTACTCATGTGTCTCAACACTCATATTACTGAACACGTCATGCCACAGGGATTTTCCTGTTTCTCAATAATGTATACTATAGAAACATTTAGTGGGTAAAATATCATTGTTTCTTTCCCCCTATCTATTCTAGAAAGTATAAAGCATAGACTCTGGAATCCAAATTATATGTCACCAGCCATCAAATTTACAAGCAGTGTGACCTTGTCAAGGAATTCTGCTTCTTTGTTGCTCAGTTTTCATTTCTCAAAAAGGATACAAATGTCTCAGGCCACAGGATTATTCAGAGAATTTGATACAGTCTTAGTGATACATATTCAATATTTCAGGATACCCTTAAGCTAATTTAAAATAGCATTTTTTCTATACTTTTCTTCATTTTTCAAATCTTGAGAGCTCCTCAGTGATTCCTTAACATACCTCAGAGTATTATAGCTCTAACTTAACACTGTATGAATTTAATACTGAGTAGGATATTAACACAGCTGGTGAATCTGAGCCTACCTGCACACACTATTGTTTCGTGCAAGGGAGTTGACGACTGTATGAAGACATTGCTGGGACTGACCCTAGCAAAGAGATTACTATTCATAGGATATCATAGGTGGTACATCTTTAATATCCAGCTGATGTAAATTTAGCCTGACTTTATTTCTGAACCTAAAATCTCTGAATACATGGACAGATGACCACAGAAAGAAAACTAGCACCATTTTAATGATTCATTTTAAGTAAGGACCTCTGACCTTCTAAATTTACCATGAAATGATGATGAAAATTGAATGATTTTTCATGCCTGGGAGATTATCATGTATAAAGTTTGAGAAGTAAAATAATTTGACTATAACATCTTGGGAGGCAAAGGATTGCTACTGATACACAGCTTGGTTCAAATTTCTCATATGAAAGGATAATTTGTATATAAAATGCACTATCTCTTCCTTGGTCATGTTTTTTTCCTAGTCCTAATTAACATGTCATTATTCACCAATTGGGATTTTCATGATTATCATTTTAAGACAGAGATTGTATTAGGGTTATCTTTAATCCACAAATATTGGAACTCAATTTTTCTTTTAGATAGTGAAAAGAAACAGATATTTTCCAGCATGTTCCTTGGATCTCTCCTTACCCAGAATTTTGGTGATTTAGCTAGAAGCATGGAATCATTGTCAAATCTTAAATCAGGCAAGCCAACATCTTGGTTACAGTGAATGTAACTATGATCTAGCTTCAAGTTTACATTTCCAAATTACAACATCAAGGAAAGCTGTAGAAACAGTCATTTTTTATAACATTCTTTTTCTGGACTGGAACTGTTAATAACACTTATTCAGAGGCCTCAGTGTTTCAAACTGTCCTCACATTCTGCAGTCAGTTCTCTCATGGAACAGACTGCTTTTATATAATTCCACATAACATGAAAGACAAGACAAATATTTAGCTTATATGAGGAATACTAGACAAGAAAATATATACTCCTTGCATTTTCTCATGTAATAACTAATTCTATCATATCATACTTCTAACATCCTTCCTTTGTGACAACAAAAGAGATATGTCTTTTGTTCTGCTACCACCTTCTTACTTCCTGATATCTAGAGTCTTTCATATCTCTATTTTCCTGTTCAATTCTATAATGTATTTCTACCATTACTAACTCACTAGTTTCCTAGTTTCACATCCACACCCTCCCCTCAGTTTGTAATACTTTAACAGATTTCTAAGATCTTAGTGGTCAAGTTTTCCAAAATTTTATTTCACTTGCATTTCTTTCAGCAGTATCAGATACAGTGGACATTTTTTCTGCTTAAAAAAAGTCTCCCCTCAATTCTCCTGCAATATCATTCTCTACTGTTCTAGGGTTGTGCTTTTCCTGAACATGGAGTATATTTCTCAGCAGTTTTATTCATGGGCTATGTCTTATACATGTCTAGAAATTCAGCTTCTTTTTAAAAAATATTTTATTTTTATTTATTTATTTGAGTGAGGGAAGAGAGAGAGAGGAGAGAGACAGAGAGAGAGAGACACAGAGAGAGAATGGGTATGCTAGAGTCTCCAGCCACTGCACATGACCTCTAGAAACATGCAATACCTTATGCATCTGGCTTATGTGGGTTCTGGGGAATTGAACTTGGGTCCTTTGGCTTTGCAGGCAAGTACCTTAACTGCTAATCAATCTCTACAGCCCTTAACTTTTAATAAACTCCAAATTCCTTTCCTGAACATCAGATCATTTTATCCATTCTCTGAGCAGCAATCCCATCCATACCCTTTTATGTTGAAATTATAACATGATAACATTATTCCTGTTCCCTGCAAACCAGACACCTGGGAATAATCTGACATGTATTTCTCTCCCCCCTGCACATCCAACTTGTATGATTCTAAATCTACGCATCTCTTAAGTCATTAGCTACTTCCTGTTCTCATAATCTTAAATTCAGCTCATTATGTAGACTCCATTACTGTCAGTGCCTGGTAACATTCTCAATAGTTTTGTTGCTACCTAACCCAAACTTCTGCTGCCATTAAGGAGATGTTTATAAAATGTCTACCTGTAATTCTGATCAGATATCATTGTAATTTCTCTTCAGAGTCAATTTCAGATGCATTAGCTCCAAACCAACTGTTGCAGTCATGTTCACATTGATTGTAGAAATCACCCAACCAAGAGCAGGTTGTGAGAAAAAAAAAGTTTATTTTGGCTTACAGGCTCGAGGGGGAAGCTCCATGATGGCAGAGAAAATGATGGCATGAGCACAGTGTGGACATCACTTCCTGGCCAACATCAGGTGGACAACAGTAAAAGGAGAGTATGCTAAACACTGGCAAGGGGAAACTGGCTATAAAACCCATAAGCCCACCCCCAACAATACTCTGCCACCAGGAGGTTTTAATTTCCAATTGCTATCATCTGGGCAGACTAGAATTCAGAAGACCTAAGTTTATGGGGGACACCTGAATCAAACCACCACATTCTTCCCCTGGCCCTCATAAGCTGTTATCCATACATAATATAAAATACAATGCATTAAGTATGACTTTAAGAGTACCCATAGTTTTTATCAATCCTAATGATTTTCAAACATTCCCATAGTCCAAGGTCTTTTAACTGAGCCATAACACACACGCACAAGCCCAATACCCATAATGGCACAAAATAAACACTCAGTGCAAAAGGTGGCATTGGTCATAGCAAAGAAATAGCCAACCAACACAAGATTTAAACAGGGCAAATGTCAATCTCTGTAGCTCCAAGTTCAACAACTCTAGTCAGTGACAAATCTCAAAGTCCAATAATTCTAACCAGCAACCAGTCTCTGGAGTTCCAATTCTACCCCTCAAGGTAGGCTTCTCATAGTCCTGGAAAACTTCATTTGGGGCCAGCATCTCTCCTTGGCAGCCATCTTGTAGTTTCAGCATCTCCATGGGGTCTCCATTGCAACCAATAGTTCATCCTTATGGCCCCATGGGATCTCTATGCAGGCATCCAGCAAACCTGCTTCACACTGCCCATGGACATTTCCAAAACACAAGACCATGTTGCAAACTCAATGACCCTCTCTTTCCTACATTTCTTATACTCCACAATACCAGAAAGAGTGCTAATTTGATAATCAAGGGCGGTAAAAAGCAGACTTTGAAGAACAGGACACTCTTTGAGCATTCAAGCCCCTTCAAAAGAGTCTACATTCTTCCTGTTGCCCCAGTGCAGGTCAGATGGCCCAATCTGAAAGGTTTTAATCTCTCAATTGCAGCTTAATGGGCAGCAGTTAACCCAAGGATTTTTTTTTTTTTTTATGTGCCATATCCCTCTGCTCACACCAGTCCATTTCTATGCAATGCAACCATGCACAACTTCCCAGGACATGGCCATAACAGCAAGTCTCACACACAAACTGTTTATAGCCTAGTCCAAACAAAGCTCTATCTCACCCTCATAAGCCAAACCTCACAGTCCATAGTTCTTACTACATTCGGGTCTTTTAACTCTGACCAGAATAGTCCATCAAGCCATACTTATAGCACTGCAAGATGTCTCTTAAGCCAACGTTTCAAATCCTTCCACATTCCTCTTGAAAATCAGTTCCAAAAGGCCAAAGCTGCACAGTCAGCAGCAAATGACCCCACTCCTGGTACCAACTATACTGTTGAAGTCAGATTCACATTGCCGGTAGAAATCACCGAACCAACATCAGTTTATGGTTTATTTTGGCTTACAGGCTTGAGGGGGAATCTCCATGATAGCAGGGAAAACGATGTCATGAGCAGAGGTTGGACATCACCCCCTGGCCAACATCAGGTGGACAACAGTAATAGGAGAGTGTGCCTAACACTGGCAAGGGGAAACAAGCTATAAAACCCATAAGCCTTCCCCCAACAATAGTCTGACTCCAGGAGGCTTTAATTTCTACTTACCATCATCTGGGGAGAATAGCATTCAGAATACATAAGTTTATGGGGGACACCTGAATCAAACCACCACACCAACTTTTAGGTAAAGTAGCACTTAAGAATCTACAGTCATCAATACAAATGATCAGAGTTTTGTCTTTGTTATTTTAAAATCATCTTGAACTATGCTTTCAACTTTTGTTTCAAGGGGCAATGTCAATCTTAGTAAATACATAACTTTTGCCATTTCAAGGTAGTACAAAATTTCCAGGGATTTTCAGAGTGCTGAAGAATAATTGGAGTTCCTCTGGTCCCAGTCCATCTGCTGACATCAGTGACCCCTGAGATGCCCAGTGTCTCAGCCAGCATGCTCACTTTGGTATGATTCTTACTAAACAGCTCTATTTTCTCAATCTCATTATATTCACAGGACACTTTCTTCAGAGCCTAGGTCAGAGTCATTGCCATGCTAACATGTTGACAGACTAGCTCCTTTTATCATCTCACTGGGTTTATCTTGTAATTTTCTCATTGTCCTATAAAACTTGCTGCCTTTATACTCATTGTTTGGACACTAAGTATGTTTTCAATATATGGAAACTCATCAAAACCAATGTATATTCAATTTTGACAATTTTTCTTTCTTCCTTAGGAAAAATAAAACATCTTCTTAAGCAAGGAATACATTATTTGCTTGAGAGAGTACAGATCAAAATGCAAAGAAATATCCAAGCACACATTATATGGCACTATTGTCTCATAACTTCTATTCATGCTCTTGCCATTCTTGGATATTTTCTGTTGATATTATTTTCTTTATGCTCTGCCACCTCTCTACTTCCATATGCATTGAATCTTGTCTGGCATGCCCCCTCTCACCAAGTTCATCCTGACTTTGCATTTTAACTTTTTTTAGTTTTCATTATAAAGTTTAACCTACAATATACATTATTATTAGCTATAGATAAAGATCTCAAAAAGTCATTTTCCTGTGTGCTCAGTGACTGATATCTTCCTAACTCATTCTGTCCTGCTCTCTGACAGCCTTTGATAGCTGCCATTCTACTCTGCCTTTATAAATTTGACTTTTTTAGATTCGTCATATAAGTGAGACTTTACAGTATTTATTTTTCTATCCCTGGCTTATTTTACTTGGGATAATGTCACCTAGGTTCATTAATATTGTCACAAATGACGAAATATCTTTCCTTTTAAAGAATGAATAGCCATATGTATATGCCACATTTTCTTATATATTTACCCACTGGTGACTGTAGTTCATGTGGCATATTTCATAATTGCTAAAAGTAGATTGTGATACTCCAACTGCAAAACGTATATATATGTTATGATGGATAGCTTAAAGAACTTAATTATCTCATAAAGAAAAATATGTCAAAGCATCGTATTATTCCACACAACATGTACATTGATAATTTAGCAAATAAATATTAAAAAATCTTAAAAATGGGCTGAAATGAGTTAACTAACAGAATGTATTTCTCTACCACTCTTTTGCTCATTCTCATTTAACAAGTATGCATAAGGTAGCTCAGGTGGCTCACCTAATAGGACAGAATACCTTATAAAATGACCAATTACCAGAATTTAATAAAGAAATCCAATGGATAGATTCAAATACAAATGTTTTAGAATCCAATTACAGCAGTGAAGATATTCAGTGAGCCATAAAGAAGTTATGGGTACTCTCAGTTCATGTCCATCATGAAGATAGATTAGGAAAAGGGATTCCATACAGCATGCAAAGTATTATAAGATGGGGAAGTTCAGTGCCAAGCTGTGTCTCATAGAAGGGAACAACCTTATGTAGAGTTCTGATGCTTAACTATAGCACTCATCACTCTGGTACTCACTTTGTTTTTCATCATTCTTTTCTATTAACCTAGAGGTTTTTCAAGGGCTAAGGCTAGGATTTTCATTCCTTTCAGGTAAAATGTGTTATATGTTGTCATCATATAAGACAGTTTAATTATATAATTATTTTAGACTACTTAACATTATTAGAGACAATTTTGAAAAGTGCCAATACAAGGTTAAAAGTATGCACTGTATATTAAAAGTAGTTTGCTTTGCTTCAGTGAACTATTCATCAATGAACAAACCTTTGAAAGGAAATTACTTCATCTATAGGTGAATCAAAACTCTTGGGAAAGGTGTGAGTGATTTTACTTAAAATTTCACACTCCTATAGTTTAAGTAATATTTATGAATATTAATAAAAGCAATATTCACTTTCAAAGCTATGAAACAAAACAGGCATAGTCTTCCTTCATAAAATATCTTTTGAGTTAGATGGAGTCTATAATTCAAATTGTCAGAAAAGAAAATGTTAATGAAAACAGAATGTACTGAAGTCAAATAAAATAAGAAAATGTATCTAGATTTTCCTGTAGGCATTAAAAATCAGATTTGAACTATCCTCTCAGAAGAACAAAGCAATGTAATGCAAAGTTCTCTTATTTATTTGCCAATAATTCTCTTTTTTAATGTCAGAATGTATCATTCATCCAAACTTAATAACCTAAAATAATGTTATGCCTAAGAATTAATTTGAATGATTGCTGGGAAGATAATATAAAGACCTGGATTTAACAAAATGGGTCAGAAAGCCTTTTCAAATACCTAATTACAAGTATTTAATAAAGAAAGCCAATGGGTAATTTCAAATATAAATGTTTTAGAATCAAATTACAGACATTTAAGTAGCTATTAAACAAATCTATGATCATTATTGTTTCAAAGCTGTAGGAATTAATTTAAGTTTTTGCAAATAAGGATCTAGCACCACATGCCTTTGGAAACCACAGTGTATCATTTCCAATAGCCAAAGATCTGTTTCCACAACATAGAGCCACTTATGTTCCAAGGATTGCATTACATTTCATAGGATTCTTGGACTGATGGCATTGTCTGTGATATACAGCAGGAGTTGTCTTTATTGTTATGAAATTGTTCTCACTATTAGTTACAAAGCCTGTTCCTAGTGACAGATCTTTGTTGGGCATGTGAAGGAAGTATTTTCTCTTGAAATTCAAAGTATCATTTTCAAAATCCGATAGCAAGCAATTTAACAGTAGAATTAATCTTGTACAATTTTATGGTAAGAAAAGATCATCATAGAGAAATGCTTTCATTGTTTGTTCCAAATTGATTCTATCTCCTGGTCTTCAAGCTTTCAGAAAGGTTTTCAAAGGAGATTGGAAGGAGTTTGCTACCCACTCATGACGATGCTTCAGAAAAAGGGTCTTCAGAATGGATCAAAGGCTGTAATTTCCATGCCATTTCTGTCCAATTTTCTTTTCTCCTAATGTTTTCATGTTTTTGAAATGGCTATGATTGCAATCCAATTTTGCCCACACAGCACTGCACGCCTAAATGAACCATTTATCACAAACTTTTTGTCTTTTTGATGCTTGAGATTTTATTTGCCTAGAAATCTTTTTTTTTTATTAATGTTTACCACTCAAGCTGCATTACAATTACCTTCAGTAATTACTACCTGTTGTGGCCTATATTATTCTATTCTCCAGATGTGGCATCAAAAGATGCTATTTCAAAACAATTACATGTTAGTGTTGGAACTCATTGCTATTTTAACAAATAAGCATCTCCTTATAGATCCTTGGAAGATTTTATGTTTGGCCCTTATCCTGACTTACAAATACTAGAACCTTAAAGTTTCTAGGGTTGGTATTTCATATTTCTTCCTATGGCCTTTCATGTGCTCAGTAGGCATAAAGGTTCAAGTTACATAGGAGCTACCAATATATGACCTTGAATAATGTATTTGCAGCAAAGACATTAGTTGATGAGCTTCTGAATTTAAGATATATTAACATGGGTTTATATCACAAACCCTATATAAAAAAGCTCACCTCTGTGTTATCATCATTGCAATGAGCAACCCAAAACAACTCTTTTCTTTATTTTCAAAGTTCACAAAGGCAATTAAGAATCAGTGTAGATTAGAAAAAATAAGTCCAGGTGTGGTGGCACACACCTTTAATCCCAGCACTTGGAAGATGAGGTGAGAAGATTGCTGTGAGTTTGAGATGAGCCTGAGGCTACATAGTGTATTCCAGGTTAGCCTGGGCTAGAGTAAGACCCTACCTCAATAAAAGAAAGAAAAATAAAAAGAAAACATACTATAGACCTTAATTTATATATGACTCAATTCCTTTGTCTTTTAGTTCTCATGGAAACCTGCAGTATGTGTGCTAAAGGCATATATTTTCATGTTGTCAGAGAACAAAAAGGAAAATAACAAGATAAAACTGTCAGTTATCATATGGACAAGGGGAGAAAACAAAGTAGAGGCAGCTGGAATGTAATTCTTGGCACTATTGCAAAGACGTAATTTGCAAATAAAATTTAGAGTTGAGAGATTTACTTATCTTCTTTTCAGACTCGAGATGTGTGATTGGACTTTTTTTCTCCTTTACCATGTAGACATACTTCACAATGTTGTTCACCTCAAGCCCAGGTCAGGACTAAAATCCTTCATAAAATATTCCTCATAAGTTCCAACTGACTCACATAATGCTATATGTTACAGTTTATTACCATCCAGAACTGATGAAGGAGAGATACCATTCTTATTGTAGGTGTCTCTTGCTGGCTTTGGCCATGAATTTCCAGAGCATACTAGCATTGCTCTCTTTCTACACATGTTTTTTTCACTCAGGAATTAAGGTTTGGTCTCTATATGGTGCTGTGGTGCCATTATGAATGTTGAACAAAGCACTTGGTTTGATTCCAACAATTTCATAGTCATGTGCAAATCATAATGATGTGTGGTCTTCATAAAAAGTACTGAACTTCCTTAAGCCTAACTTTTATATTCTATAGTAATAAAGATTACATGAGCTAGTATGGTAGAAAGGTCTGCCATAGAGTTGACAACCTTGAAATTGAATACTAGTACTTTTAATTGGTTTGTCTCACACAAAATAGCCAACTTACATACTCATACTATCAACTCATTTCACATAAATGTATGTTATAAAGAAGTATAAATATGGGCATAGACTGTTATGTTGGCTACTAACGTGCAAATGTGCTATCTGTATATGGGCATGTGTGTAGGGTTGAGAGCTTGGTCAGGTTAAGCTACACACTCTCTCTCATGATTAAAAGATCCCTGAAGTCTGAAGTGTTTCTTTTTATCTTGCTATTGTGCTCATTTGCTTTGTGTTTACTTCTTTTCCCTTTTCTCAATAGGATCTAGAACATTATGTGCATACAGGCAGGGCAGAGCACCTACTGTTAAAGCTTGAGCCCTGGGTTTGTTTGGGCATGAGTCATTGACTTGTGATGTAGGAGAATTATTAAAAAAATAAATTGTGGGCTGGAGCAATGGCTTAGCTGTTAAGGTGCCTACCTCCAAAGTCTGAGGACCCAGGTTCAACACTTCTGAACCCATGTAAGCCAGATGCACAATATTACACATGTACACAAGGTGGCACACGCATTTGGAGTTTGATTGCAGTGGCTAGAGGCCTTGCTATGTCAATCCTCTCTCTTGCTCTCTCTCATTAAAAAAAAGGTGCTTCAAAACCATTTGTGTCATTATTTTATACATTTATGTATTAAAGTTGTCGATAATACTATTGCATTGTGTTATTCCTATCATGAGTAAATTTTAATATTTAATATATAAAAATTAAAATGGCAATGACAAGTATATTGTGAGCACATATGCATATTAACAACTGCTGATTGTTACAAGACTTGTGCTTAATGTGACTGAAGAGTTCTTGTTATAAACAAACTAGTCTAGTCTAAAGGTATTTAAAGAATCAGATAAAACATTACTGAAGGAAACTCCAGACACATGTGTTCCTTATGCATCTGGCTTACATGGGTCCTGGGGAATTGAGCCTGGGTCCTTTGGCTTCGCAAGCAAATGCCTTAACCATGAAGCCATCTATCAAGCCCAATAGCTTCAATAATTTTTGACTAAAATGATTGTCAGAAATGAATTGGCCTCTTTTTAAAAAGTTATTTTATTTTATTTATTTGAGAGAGAGAGGCATATGCATGCAAGCATACATACATACATACATACATACATACATTCATTCATTCATTCATACATACATACATACACATACACACACCACACACACACACACACATATATACATACATACATATATATATATATATATATATATATATATATATATATATATATATATATATATATACATACACATGGAGAGAGAGAGAGAGAGAGAGAGAGAGAGAGAGAGAGAGAGAGAGAGGGAGGGAGAGAGAGAGAGAGACAGAGAGAATGGGTGTGCCAGGGCAGGGCATTCAGCTGCTTCAAACGAACCCCAGAAGCATGTGCCACCTTGAACATCTGGCTTACATGGGAACTGGGGAATCGAATCTGGGTTCTCTGGGTTCTTTGCTTTGCAGGTGAGAACCTTATCCACTAAGTTATCTCTCCAGGTTATAACTGGCCTCTTTTTAGTTGTTCTAGAGAAAAATATCTAGATTTACTTTCTTAAAATGTAAAGTCCACATTTTCCAATCTTTAGGTACAATTTTATTCACTCCAGCATTTTTATTTCCCGGCAGTATACTTTTCCTTTAGGAGAATAGAATTCTTATGGTGAGAAATGATTCAGCAGGAAATCAAATTGGTTATGTCCAACCATATCTTTGTTAAGGTCAACATGGGAAATATCACTAGTGATTCTTAATACATAACGAACCAAGGCTAAGTTGTCTTTAAATTTCTAGGTCATGCACAGCTGAGCAAGGAACACTGAAGCATTTTACCAAAAATGAAGATATACATCAACTAAGTCATTTGTGTAAATGAGTGAGTATCTTCTGATTATAATGCAATTAAACCCACTCATTGTACGTATGCTACAAGTATTCAGTATTCATATATTGTAGTGTGTAGAGACAGAAATATAGTAGTAAGATAGATATAGCTATTTGACTCTTCCATTCATGGACTCTACAACTTAACTAAAACCAGATACTAAAATGGATAGTTAACACACGTTGATCTCTCCAACTGATTGTTTGAAGGCATAGAATAAGATTTTAGAGCATGAAAAAGATGATATCCATACGATGAAATTTATTCTACTCAGTAAGTAGTCTAATTTAAAAGTCTAAACTATTCATGCAGGAGTTGATAAGGACCTTTCACTAGAGAAGTATTAAAGTGGCATTGCAGCTTAATGCTTAAGCACATATAAGAGTAGATGGGAAAAGTAGCTGTAAGTAGGAACAGATTAACAGAAGCAGAGTAACTGCAGGGAGAAATAATACTATGAAAGGAGTAACTTCTGCATAATGACTTGTGGAAATAGTCCTTTGAGATACAAACAGTTGTGGCTTCCAGTGACTCTGGTCTTACTCTAGCTCAGGCTGACCTGGAACTCACTATGCACTCAGGCTGGCCTTGAACTCACTGTGATACTCCTACCTCTGCCTCCCAAGTGCAGGAATAAGAGATATGCACAAACACATCCAGCTCAGGTAGTTTTATTGGTTTCATTTGGCTAATTTTTATAGAACCACCTGAAATTTGAGGTAAATTGACTCTTATTTGTAAATTGCCTGGCAGACAATTTTCAAATTCAAGTTTTTTTCTTGGGGCTGGGGAGATGGATTCATGAATAAGAGCCTTTGATGCACAATCATGAAGATCTGTGTTTAATACCCAGCTCCCATTTGAAAAGCTTCACCTGGCTGTCATGCCTGTAACCTCAGCGTTGGGAGGGGCAGAGACAGGAGGCCCTCTGAAGCTTGCTGGTCAGACAATCTAACCAAAAAGTGGTGTGAGCACCTTGTTCAGCGAGTGAACTTGTCTCTAAGAAATAAGGTGTGAGAGCAATAGATGTCTACTTTAGTCTTCTCACATGTGTATACAGGTTGTGAACATGTGCACACACGTGTGCATGCACACCACACATTCACACTACACGTACCACACGTACACATGCACCAAAGAAATTTCCTCTGTAAATCTTTATTATTTTCATACTGCTAATTTACTTCCAAGTCTATGAGTTACTGTGTTCATTTAAAATTTTTACAAAAGAAGAACATTCCATTTTAAATACATTTATTGGGCTAGAGAGATTGTTTAGTGGTTAAGGTACGTGCCTGCAAAGCCTAATGACCCAGGTTCGATTTCCCAGTATCCACGTAAAGCCAGATGCACCAAGTGGCCCATGAGTCAGGAGTTTGCTTGCAGCAGCTGGAGGCCTATTCTCTCTCTCTGTCTCTCTTCTCTCTATTTCCCTTTGCTAGCAAATAAAAATATTTTAAAAAATACATTTATTGCCAGATGTGCTAGTATACACCTTTAGTCCCAGCATTTGGGAGGCAGATATAGGAGGATCACCAAGAATTCAAGGCCATCCTAAGATTTCATGACTGCATAGTGAATTCCAGGTCATCCTGGGCTTGAGTGAGTCCCTACCTCAAAAAAAAGTAAAAAAATACCAAAAAACATTTATTGATCCATGTCATAGGGAAGAATGGTTTGCTGTGCTACCTGTGACATACAGTAGGCATATTATAACTGGTTTCTAGTAAAAAGAAGTGTGAAATAAGCATGTGCATTAGTGTCCTAGGAGCCCTTACTTACTACAAATATTTGAGGATAAAAAAAAAAAATTCAAGGAAGACTGAAAACAATGAGAAATAGGTAAAAGATGAAAGTGCCAACAAAATGGAAAAGATTATGTTAGCTCTTTCAAGTAATCTTATGAAGACTAGGAATTATAGAACTTAATATTAATAGATAGTACAAATTAATTTAAAATATACTACAACATAAAGAAGCCTTCATAGTTTAATCAAAGCAGAAAGATAAATTAGAGAAAAATCTTTAAGAACCATTAAAACTGGCCACTGAGCCTACAAATATTGAGAGGTAGGATTATAAACTTGCAAACATGGGGTCATAGCCAGAAACAAGAAAATAGAATGAATAAAAAGGCAAAATTTCCACTTGAAAATTAGGAAATAACTTTGGCCACCCACCCAATTTATTGATTGTATGATTGGAACAGGGTCTCTTCTTAGGGCTTTGCACAATGCTAATTAGGCTAAATCTTGGAGTGTAAAGTATACAAATAAAACTGATGACTTCTTGGGTTTTTATTTTTGTTTCTCTCTTTGTGATTTTTCTACATTGCTTTACTTGAATGGGCACAAACAAATTTCCCCTTTGTCCCTTACAATACTCCAATATGTGTAAGTATATTTTTCCCAATAGGTTCTAGATGCATCTGATATCAAATTTGCAAAATGCCAACCTGAAATTTCAATTAATTTTAGATTTCAAAGTAAAAGTTCTATGACTGACAGTTAACAAAGAGAAATGAATTTAAATATATCACTGTAAAGCACGTAATTAGGAATACTGGTCCAATCCTTAGCCAGTTCTCTGGTGATGCAATGCTAGAAGCTATTGTCTATTTAAGAGTGACTATATTCCAGATATGCTCTCTACAAGCAATCCACCTTATTCTCATTGAAATTCCCATACTATGAGGTAAGATTATATCCTTCCTTTCATATACATATATGGAAATGGAGCTTTACAGAATTGCCAATACCTAAGTTCTTATTCTTTCTTTGAGTTATATGGATGTGTGTCTAGAACTAGAACAGACTTCATGATTGAGGGAGGGCATCAAGCCCTGAAAGCAATGGAGCCTGACATGTGCCTTTAGACTGAAGCTCAGAGATGAAACACACTTTGTTTTAGGTAGTGTTGATAGATCTATGGTTATTTCTCTCCTGACAAAGTATATAGAATTATTGCTAGCTCAAAATGAAAGAGTACTAGAAGCATAGATTGTAGGTAACTCCTTGGGAAATGAGTTTCTTGCAACAAAATGAGCAAGGTAACACAGATAGTTGAGAAGTATATATTCAAGCTTTCTTAGTGCTAACTCAACAGCATTTTTGTGAAGGGTTTCACTGCAAGGTACTGATTGGTAGAGTTCTCCTGAAGTGAAGATTATGCTGCTTGATCTGTGGGAGTTTGTAATCTGGGTACTCATTATACTTTTTGACAGAGACCTCTTTCCATCACCCTAGTGTGGCAAGAGAAGGCTATTAGGCCATGCTGCCTGACTGATGGGAAAAGGAGGAAGGATCTTACTGAAGAATGCCATCTAGGATTGATTGATCTCTCTGTGCTCTGTATCAAGGAGAAAGTATTTTACATATTTTATTAGATATATAATTTGTGCCTGACATTGCTGTTGACTCTGCCTTTCCTGTTTGCTTCTGGGATTCAGAGAAATACGTTTAGTGCCTTGCCCAAATATTGTAGAGCTGCACTAATAGATGGGATGCTTTTTAAATGGAAATTAAAAAGTAATTTGATCCATAGTAAAATAAATGTGCCAATGTTGGAGAAAATGATGTTAAGAATGTGCTGATGGATGTGGCATTAGTAGAAGTCTAATGTGTCTTCTAGGGTAGCTGGCTAAAGTGGCTTCAAGACTCCAGGAACTCCACCAGCACTGGGCAAACATACAACCCAAGAAGTATGCAGATGCTTCTCTGAATTTGTTTCTGGGTATGTTAACACTTTAAATCCTGAACTCAGACTTCCATCGTTTGGTCATGGAGGGCTCTGTAATCCAAGCTGGCACATTCTTTGACCTGTAGACCTGCTTCCATGCAATATAGTTCTACTATAACTGTTCTTTCAGAGGAAAAGGGGAATAGCATTTCCCATTTTTCATTTGATCAGTATGTGTGACTTTGAGTGAGAAACTTAAAGGGGGCATGTAAAAAGTAAACCAAGGATGGCTACTTGCTCTGATTTGTATTTTCAAACTAATATTCAAGATAAAATGATTGTGTCATGTGAGACCTAATACTTACATCTGCAGCACTGCCAACATTTTCTTTGATTATCTGATCTGGTTAAGGCAGCCCCATCAGGCAAATCTAAGCACCCACCAATGTCGTGACTTAATGTTCCCTATAAAAACAATGACAGGGCAGAACACTAAAGCTTTCTTTCTTACATGCTGCAGAAAGACAAAACAACAGTGTCACAAAGTGGAGGATGTACACTAATGAAAGTTGCCAGTGTGGAAATTTACATATGCCTGCCCAAAAGATGGCAAAGTGATCTCTCTCTCATACATATGCTGCAAAAAACAATAGTTTATACTTTTAAAGGCATTTTAATGAGATTACTTTTTGAGTTATGTGTTATGCATGTGGAAGTGATGCTTACTAGTTTCATTGTTCCCATGGTAACAACTGCTCCTAGCAACATGAAAAGATCTTAATAGGATCTGTTCTTAAGTACTGTGTTTGGAGTAGCACTACAAGAAACTGTGTATCACTCTGTACACCTAATCATTCATTTTTTTTCTCCCAAAACATAAGATTTCCTCAAAATCATGGTTCTGCAAGTTTCATAGGAGGCAACCTAGGGCTTGAAGTTTTGTTAATAAGCTTACTTCTTACTTGTTTGATGACAATTTGAACCTAACCTCTTGATTTGAAATATATGTGAGACATAGGAATTGATTCCTCCTATGTTGATTTCAGTTTTCTATAAACAAAAATCAGTCTTTTATGTATTCTGAAGCTTGCATAAATCCCACAAGTAAACTACTCTTTGATTCAGAATGCTGAATCCCAGACACATACCTAAGTATATTCATACCTAAGTGATATAATTCTGAAAAGAATTCTAGTTCTCTAGTGATTAAAAACACTGACAACCATTTTATTATGCTACTCAACAGAAAAATGAAAGTGCATATGAAATTCTGGCATTCTTGTGGTTTTTTATTTCTCATTTTACTAAAGCTTGCATATGATTGACTAAATTTTCTCTACCTGAAAGCATTTTGCCAAGTGGAAAAACCTCTTATTCCATTTATCTTAGTAATAGACTGTTTCCTAGTAGGTGACATTAATAAAAAGTCATACCATTAAGTTTCTTATGATCCACATGAAGGTTTCTTTTTTCTTCCTTTTTCTACACACTAGCTTTCTTTTCAGCTTATTTTCCTGAACAGCTCTATATTCATTTATATTTTTTGTCTCCTTCAGAAAATGCACATATTAAAGGTATTCCCAAAGATAAATAATATAAATTTTATTTTGTAGCAAAAAGTCATAGCCACTCCATAATGTCTAAGCAGTGACTTTATAACATTAGTACTGAAGGCGAGACTCTTACTTGGCTCCACAAGGCCCTGCTCTGCATTTCTGCATGGGTGTACTGTAAAGTGTATGAGCTGTGAGTCCCCAGGTGCAATGCTGGCCTGCACTGCGTGCCCCTTAATCATTCAGCAATGATCCTGACATTTCTTCAGTAGCTTTCCTGTGATATCACACCAGGCTACTGAACATGACTATTGCATACTGCCAGGAACCCGTTTCTTCACTGGCTCTTAGCAATTCTGCTCACGCCTCCCACATGACAGCTACTAAAGCACATTCAAGGGCATTCTGTGAGAAACAATATGCTAATTTTGTATCTCAAACTGCTGCAAGCTAAACTGGGCCCTCACACACTTTGGAAGCACCCTGAAGAAAGAAACCCAAGTCAATGACATACACTGTTTAACCTAATGAATTATGCATCCTAATGCATTGGGTTCTTATAACTCCATTATGTTTTATAGAAAATATGGGTTCAATAAGATAACATTAGAAACATTAGGAGCATGAATATCATACCCTGGGCCCAACTTAATTATTTCAAGTAGAATACTTCTGATTAGTAGTTTATATTTGTTCTTAAAATAGGCAGTATCACTTCTTTCATATCATAAGAATTATTGGAGAAGGAGCTATTTCATTCTTTGTCCAGTTATTCAGTGATCTTTCTTTTTGTTAATGATGCTAGAAGATCCTTAGTAGCCCTTGTTTTTCACTATGAAATACAAAATCATTTAACTGGAATGTATCTTCCATATTTCTTAAGTATGTTATCCTATATAACTCAAGTATCTTTGTCTATATAACTTAAATATGTTTTCCTATGTAAGTATAATAGTATAAACAGGGGCTGGAGAGATGGCTCAGCAGTTAAAGCACTTGCCCATAAAGCCAAAGGACCTCTGTTTGATTTCCCAGTGCCCACATAAGCCAGATGTACATGGTGGCACATGCATCTGGAGTTCGTTGCAGTGGCCAGAAGCCCTGGTGCACCCATTCTCTCTCTCTCTCTCTCTCCCTCTTTCCCTGTGTCAAATAAATGAATAAATAAAGATAAAATATTTAAAAAAATAGTATAAACAGAAGTCAAGCTGGTGGCTTATTTTAGTTAACTGCTATTTGTCATGTATTTAAGTAACCTAAATTTAAGACATAGCAAATATACAAATAAGCATTGCTTGTGCACTTCCAATGGCATACATTTTTTTAAAAAGAAGAAATCCAGAGATATTACAAAATATAAAAATGTAAAATTTCTTAGGCCTATGTTAGTGATATAGTAAAGGGTAAGGCCTAGATGAAATGCTACTGAATAGACTGAACCTGATTATACTAAATTCGGAGCTGAGGATGAATACATTTCATATGAAAAAGCAAAATAAATATTTGTTGTGAAATGAAAAGTGTTCTCTAACTGTGATATGTGTAAGAAAAAGTATGGCATACATGCTCATTTCCACAGACAAAATGCATTTTATTTTAACAAAAATTAAGAAAGCCAAAGGAAAAGAGCTATCCTGAAGTTTTCATGAGGAACACTTTGGAACTTTACTACCGTGACATTGTGTGGCTGCTATAGCCAGTTTATTCTGAAAGCATTGGAAGCAACATACCCTGGGCTTTTCCCCCACAAGATAACCATAACTTAAACCTGTGCAGAGAACAATACAACTGGGATGCAGTATTGCACTAAGAAAGTGATCCCTAAACTGTAGCATACACCAGGTTCAAGTAGATATTCCTGAGTGTTGTCCTTAAACACGATGATTCAGGACAAGACCTGTGAGATTCCTGAAAGTCTACATCCATGAACATTTCAGGTCATCAGAATACTTGCAGGCTGAAGTGTGGTGGGTGGCATGGAAGCACAAAGTCTACTATCAGTTAGGTAGACCTGAGTTCAAAATCACTCATCTGTTTTGAGACCCAAACAAACACTTAATTTTGCACACAGGAAGGCTAAATACTTTTTAGAGAAGTGAATCTATTGTTATATTTAAACCAAATTACATATTGAAAGCACTCCGGTAAATCTACATCAAGGGCTTTTATGTTAGTTTACACAGACACCAGAATCACAGTGACAGATGCTGTAAACAGAAATCTGACCTTGCTTTCTGTGTCAGAGGAGGATGTAGACTTCCCAGATAGATTTTGTAGACCACACGAAATCTGAATTTTATAAATAATCCCTTAATGACACCACCTACTTTATTACCCTTAGTTAGCCTGGAATATTTGAAAAGACTGTGACTTAGGAAGAAGTTGGCTATGTTTCTAGCACGAGCAGGGCCTCCCTTGGATACTGAGTCCCCAGCAGCTGTGTGATTCTCAGGGAAGCCAGGTCCATATGCTGCCCATCAGCTCCTGTTGTGGGGAACCAACAGGTTTTCATTCACTTCAGCACACTTATTGAATAAATCTGGAATCTTCTGTAGGGTTGTATTTTGTTTTCTGTCAATGCATCCACCAAAATTGCTTTGTGTATAATTTGATGATGGAAGGATTAAGCACTGTCAGTTATTTATTCTTTTCCATGTCCTGGGTATTCTATTCACTGGGCTGCCAGGTAGGAAGACAAATCTTTCCATTAGGATAAACCAAAGAGGATCATGTATCCTGTCTCAGTGAGAGAACTGATCACAACCCAGGAGTATCAGTCACATTAACCTGGTCTATGATTTGGTATTGACAGTGGCTTAAGTAGGTGGGAGCATGTACAATATAAAACAATAGGATAATATTATAGACAGTGTGCCAGTTTTCTTCTTGTTGCTGGGATTGAAAAATCTGGCAAAAATCGATTTAGGGGAGGAAGGGTTTATTTCGGCTTATAGCTCCAGGTTATGGACAATTGTAGAAGAGAAGGCACGGTGGCCAGAGCTTGTGCCAGTTGATCACATTTAAGTTCATCGTGATGAAACTCAGAGTGAGGAATGCTAAATGTTTAGCTAGCCTTCTCTTTTTACACAGTCGAGGAACTAATCCCATGGTACTGCTGACAGTTTGGATGCATCCTCCCACCTCAACTAACAGACGTGATCAGAGGTTTGCTTCCATTAAAGATCCTATATCATGTTAAACTTATAACCAAAGATTGACTACCACAGACAGGGAATGTAACTTTTAATCATCAGAGTAGTTCTTTAAGTCAGATAGAACAAGAATAGCTATGGAATATTCCATTATGTCTGTAAGTCTAAAAGGAATCTTACATTTATTTTGTGTTCTCAGATGTTATCAAAGAGACACGAGTGTCTATGAGTCATCCTAGAAAAAAATCATTTCTGATGAGGAAACTGAAGCTGACTGAAGAAAGAGAAAGTTTTATCTATGGCCTTTTCAACCTTGGCAAGTCCCAGAAGAAAGCTCCCTTGTCACTAGATCTTTGCAACTCTCTAGATGTCCTACTCTTACTTTCTCAAGTTCTGGGTTCTTAGTTCAGGCTCCTTCCTTTCTCTGTGTTCAAGCTTCCACAGCTATACTGGAAGAAAAGAAAAAGGCTGTGAGCTACCCTCTTATGCATGAGGCTGAGAATTCAGCCCACAGACATCTTGGATAGTTTTCTGTGCAGGAGCTAGGGAATGATGAGGCATATTTATATATTTCTAGTGAAAGTACCACTTGCCTGAGCCATGGTGGAGCCTGAGAGGAAAGCAATTATTTTAACATTCCTATATTTCATATTTGGAGATTTTGTGCATCATAGAATTTTTAAGTCAGATGTATGAATATATTACTTAAATATTTTGTGTTGAATAATGAGTTTTCACTATTTTAAATTTTATGCTTCACTTGCTTTACCCATGATCTACCAGAAATGAAAATTTTGCAAACTACAGTGTATTCAAGCAAATGCATGTGATAACTTTTACTTTGCTGACACACACACACATGCACACACACACACCTCTTGTATTTAGAATATATATATTTGCTTCATTGTTGTAATGGCAGCTTATCAATGTTAAATGTTTCTTCCCTCAACCAAAATAGATTTTCTTGTGTTTCCAGAAACATACATTTGCTATTCTTATTTAATCCTGTGGGTGAATTTTAGACTTTACAGATGAAGAAGGAAACCTTGAAGAAGTCAATTGAATTGCCCAACTCTGGAGGTTCAAAGGAAAAAGTGATTAGAAGGAGAGAGAGAGAGAGAGAGAGAGAGAGAGAGAGAGAGAGAGAGAGAGAGAGAGAGAGAGAGAGAGAGAGAGGGAGAGAGCTGTTTATAAATTAAGAGAATAAGTCATGAATGTTTACTACTTACAGTTATTACATTGGGGAAGTATAATAAAATATAATTAGAAGTTTCATTAGTCAATAAGTTTCATACATCTTTTATTGAGAGTGAAAATATACAATTGATGCCCAGAATGTAAATATCTACTGGCACCTTTTCCCAAATTCTGCATGAAACTAATGGTTTCATTTGAGATACCTCATTTTGAGTCCGGATTGCTGTTTTATTCCAGTAGGCCTTTTTGTGTATCCCACTAATATTTTGTGAACCATAGAAAATATTTAAGCATCAGAGCATCAGAGATAAAATATATCTCTGTCAGTCAGTAGTTGTGAATGCTGGCTGTGTTAGATGCAAGATCTGAGGAACCAATATTAATTATTTATGTTGCTCTTGTCATGGTAAAATAAATATCTATGAATGATGTGATGGCTAAAGCAGTATGTGTTGGAGCTTGAGAAAGGACATGCATATCTATAATCACATTTTTATGTGTGACTGTTTGCAGGAGTGGAATAAATATCTGCTAAGAACATGATGCCAAAGAGATTTATGCAGGGAACCAGACAGAAATATCCAGAACCAATACCAAAACAGTATCTTATGCATAATATCTGGTGCTGGAAAAGATTAGCATGGTAACAAAGGGTTACTACAAAAGTGAGTATATAAAGAAAACATTATAGTTATAACTGCATTAAATGTTTATTCTCCTAAATCAAAGACTTAACATGCATTAAAATGTTTGTGAAGTACAAATTTATTGAACTCAAGACCTTATTATTACATTTGTACTTTAATTTTCAGTATTTTCAAAGATATATTGGAAGCACCAAGGTGATAGGGTTGAAAAATAGTGTTAGGAGATAAGCAATCCTGGATGTGGAAAGAGCTTTTGTCAGTGCTAATTTATGACTCATAAGAATTATTTAACTTCTCTGAGCCACACTGCCCCTTGTATAATTATGTATAATGACAGCTACTTTGTGGGATGGTTATATTAATGAGATAATGGATATAAATTTGCATGTCTAAATTAGTTCCAAGTACAACACCTGGGCATGATCAATGCTATACCTCTCATTGTTGAGATTAGTGAAGGCAAAGGAATGATATTTTGGGAAAAATAACTTGTTACATGAATTAAAGAAATAATCACCCAGTCTTTTCAGACATGGAATAGTGGAAGCAAGTTATGATTTTTTTCTTGTTTCCCAGACATGTAATATCTGTTGTATTAAAACTAGAGAGGAAAATCAATTTTAATATGCAGAGGGAGGAGATACTTAACATTGATCAATTGTTATTATAATTAATGAAAAACCTTAAAATAAGAATTATGTTTTTCCTAAATACAAGGGATTTATAGTTGCATACAGTAAGTACATTAAATAAAATAAAAATAAATTAAATAAAATAGTTTAATGAAAGCAATAAATTATTGGCCAAAAGAAATATTTAATCAAAAAATGCTTTGGAGAATGTGTTATAAGTGATTATTATAGGGATATGCTAGTCACTGTAATGAAAATGTCATTAGATTATCATATATTATTAGAAAATTTCATAATAATAATTATATGTTATTAAGATATTATATAACATCTAATACATATATTATATCAATAATATACTATATATTATATTAGTAATATTATATATAATGACTATTATGTATTATTAGAAATTTGCATTATAATAATAGCTTGAAACAATGGAAGGTGGAACCATTTTGAGTTAGGTACTATATTATTGGCCATTTTCTTAGGTATTTCCTGAGATTTACTCCTGATCAGAGTTTGCATACTGGGTAGTTAAGAAGATAGTTTTGGACTTGGCCTATTTGGTCTTCAAAACCTGCCTCAAGTATTAGGATTGGAAAAACTTGGACAGATTCTTTAACTTGGTCAAGTCTTTCTACAACTCATAAGATAACATTAAAGTAAGAATTCATATAGGAGACACTTGCTGGAATTTGAGATTCCCCATAGGTAGCAGCTTATAGGATGTCTGCTTCTCTAACTGGAGTGGTATATTTATGATAATCTAAAATTAAATGGGGGGCTGGAAAGATGGCTCAGCAGTTAAGCACTTGCCTGTGAAGCCTAAGGACCCTGGTTCAAGGCTCAATTCCCCAGGATCCACGTTAGCCAGATTCACAAGGGGGCGCATGCATCGGGAGTTCCTTTGCAGTGGCTGGAGGCCCTGGTGTACCGATTCTCTCTCTGTTTCTTTTTGCCTCTTTCTCTCTCTGTCTGTCACTCTTAAATAAAAAAAAATAATTAAATGGATTTTCTGTCAAAATGCTATAGTAGAAAAATTCACTATTTATTCTAGACATAATTATATATGAATATATTTCTTTTAGTGTAAGATGATCTCAACCTAACTCCTTCTGCATAGATATTCAAGAAATTTTAGACAAGGCTGTCTAAAGCTATCATTTTGGGCTTTGGAGCAATAGTGTGCCTTAGGGTAAAATCTTGCCATACTGATTTGCTTCCTCAAGTTCAGATAGAAAAGCTTTTAATTAGCCACTTATTTTAATTACTCTTGCTAGGTTACTGTTAGAAAATCAACCAACTTGAGAGGATACTGGAATTTCTCAGTTGACTTACATATATTAAGGAAATAAGAGTCTGTCCTCTGCCCCCTGTGGCCCTGAAAGTGAACTCATGCAATTCTCATGTTGGTGTTCTGACAGGATCCCTTTTCCATCCAAAGGGAAACACTCAGGACAGTCAGTAGGATATTTTCTCCTAACACTCTCACTCTCCCTTATTAGAGTGAAATACTAAATAATTAACTTTAAAAGTGTCCAAATTTTCTTTCCAAGAAGTTGTAATTTCCTTGCAGGTTTTTTTTTGTTGTAAAGTGCAAGCCAATATTACATTTGTCTTGATATGTATACCAATAACAAATGGATGAACTCATTAAATTGACTCTATAATGGGAACAAAGTAATTAAATAATATTTTACAAATGCCTTATTACATCACAAATCCTGGATTATTTTGTTCCAAGGTTTACTGAGGTATAATTGGCAAATAAAATTACATATTTTCAGGTACATAGCATCATGCTTTGATATACATATATTGTAAAATGATTATCAAGTTAGTAACGTATATTGTAAAATGATTATCAAGCTAGTAACATACCCATGTACTCACACTATTTTACTATTTTTAAAGTCTTTTTTATTGAAAATCTTCAAATATGTATTTAATTCATTTTCATAATAATCATAAGCTATCATTACCTTTCTTTATCTAATTTCCTGTTCCTGTTCCACTGAATCCCTTCTTCTATTTTGCCTCTTCTGCTATCTATGATGGAAAGCTTATGGGCTTAATATTGTAGAGGTCTTGTGCAAGTTACCACAGCCTCTGTGAATGCAATGGCCTCTTCATGTCCAGAAGACAGGAGACATGCCATTATTCCAAACCCCTCTCCACATCATCTGGCTCTCACACTGTTGCCACTCCCTCTTCCTCGGTATTTCTTGAGACCTGGACAGTGTTATAGTAGGGGTGTGTGTGTGTGTGTGTGTGTAGAACCTTTGAGGTCTATACTCAGTAAATTTCAGATACACAATATAGTCACTAGGCTGCTCATTAGATTTCTGAACCTTATTTATCTTATAATTGAAAAGTTTTATGGCTTCACCAACATCTTCCCCTTTCTTTCACCGACCAGCCTATCAACCACCACCCTATTGCCTGTAGGATGTTCACAGCTCCTCAAGTGTCTTCCTTGATGAGAGATATGTGATTCAAACACAATGAACTTTTGTTTATGAGTATTTGAGAAAAGCATTGAATCATTTTATACTTATAAAGAAATGCATTTTGAAAAGTGTTAATTCAAGGGATAACATGATACAAATGCAAGATAATCATTAGGTGAATAAGATACCATTTAAAATCTATATATTCAATAAAGTTTTGAATGCAACATTAGGTAGCATTCTAGTACAGGAAACATGTTTGAAAGTTCGATTTTCTACTTCCCACAATCCACAATCAGATCTTGCCATGTACCAATCATCAGAGTGTGATAAAATGCACAATCTTTATCATTACCCTGACATTTTCATTTAGCTTGTGCTGAATATCCAGTCAATTCTTCCAAAGTTCAGAAAAATGTTCCTCTAGCATTTACCTTGTCATTTTGATGATGCTATATATCATGCAATCAAACAGAAATTGCCAGGTCTCCTTTACTTTTACAGTAATTCAGATATGCTTTTGTAGACTTGAATTACTCATATTCATTGAGAAAATGGATATATTATTTTTTATGCTTCCATATATCTCAGGTAAAGGAAGATATAATTATTCAGTTTGCATATATGCAATGTTGTTTTATAACTTTCCCCCTTAAGGTGAAGGTTGGTTTGGGTTTTACATGCTGCAACAAGAAAAACAGTATATACAGATTACAAGCAATTTACTGTGTCACAGTTAAATTGGAAGGTGGACTTTTTACCAGAAAGAGTACAGAATATTGATAGCATGTCTGACACTTTCAGATTCAAGAATAACACATAATTTCTGAATATAAGCCATAAATATATATAGAGAGGGAACAGATGACTACACAATCCAAAATTGTAGCCAGGCTTCTCTTGAATTCTACTCTGTTCATTGGGATGGACACCTTATACCTAGCTCAGCTGGCTATTTTATTTTTGTCAAATTATGTTTTAAAAATTGTAATTATAATTTTCCTTCCAAACTGGCTTCTCTGTTCTATTTTTTATTCAAAGTTGTCATCATCTTTTTCTAGTCACTGGGATGCAGACCAGTGTTTTTCTTTGAGCTAGGCAATGAATTCTAAGTTCTTCTTTCATATATCTCTATCTTTTCCATTCTGTTGGTTCCTAGCAGTTTCAGGACATCTCATATTTAAGGGTAGCCATGTCAATCAAAGAATATATAATCATGAAATTAACAACAACTTCTAATAGGAATAAAAGAAAGTGTGACAAACCATATTCCAAGTTATTATAAAATTTTAAGCATTCACAGAAATAAAATATTCATTTATATATATCAAGTTGCACTTGATATATCATGTCCTGTAGAGATGATATGGCATGGGCTGGTAAGGTTCTGTGTACATAGTGGGTCTCTTCAGCCCTAGATTGCAAATTTTAACCCTAATATTCTTAACTATTCTGGACTCTTTGTACAAACTGAAGTACTGAATCTCTGTTGACTCTCATGCTTAATAGGGTTAAAAACTCAAATATGCCAGGCATAGTGGCATACACCTTTAATCCCAGCACTTGAGGGTCAGAGGTAGGAGGATTGTTGTGAGTCTGAGGCCACCCTGGGACTACATTGTAAATCCAGGTCAGTCTGGGTTAGAGCGAGACCTCTAAAAACCCAAACAAACAAACAAATAAACAAAAAACTCAAATATGGCCAATAAGAAAGGGGGCGAATTTTACAATTAAGTTTAGCAATAACTGTATAAAGCTTTCAAAAAGAACCAATGGTCACATAAAAAAATATTAGCTCCAAGCAAGGCATGGTGGCACATGCCTTTAATCCCAACACTTGGGTGGCAGAGGTAGGAGGATCGCCATGAGTTTGAGGGCAGTCTGAGACTACATAGTAAATTCTAGGTCAGCTTGAGCTAGAATGAGACCCTACCTTGAAACACACACACACACACACACACACACACACACACGCACGCACGCACGCACGTATATATCAACCCTCTTGATGTCAACTTGAAGTCATGCTGTTTTCATGTCCTACTCACCTCATGACATCCCTGTCATCCATCTACTGAGCTATCATCTCCCAATCCATTCACTCATTTGCCCATGTATCTCTGCCATCCAAATAAAAAAAATATGTCTGTCTTCCTGACTCCCCAGATAGCCATGTGCAGCTATTTTGTTTAATCTGATTATTTACTGATGTGTTGATAGTTATACTATCCGGCTAGAATTTTTACTTGAATTGCCAAACTTAACCAATTTAAAAAAAATATAAATGTTCCCTTTCATCATTATCCAACAGTATTTAGCAACAAACAAACAAACAAACAAACAAGAACAACAAAAGCTCCTTCTGCTACTTTAATCAAGACCTGATAATTATAGGAATCATAAAATTTCATCAGTATCAAAGATGAATGACACTTGGGGACAGAAACTGAAACAGCCATACAAGTGCAGGGATTTGGCAACATGTGAAAGTATTATCACTGGTCTTCTTTTTCAGTTGAGAGTTATAAATATTAAGCTGAGGTCTGAAAATATTAAGTAGCCCATTCCCATTTACATGGCTGTTAAGTGACAAACTCAAATATCGTACAAATCATTTTGGCTTCAAAGTTCTTCCTTGTAAACATCATTAACCATTACAACTATTACTTACTTCATAAAGAAAATTGCTCTTCCTTTTATACCTCTTGGAAGTAGGTGTCATGTCAAGCTAGTGAGACATTTATCAGAAAGCCAGTGTGAAGGGTACCACTGTGTATCTCAGGAATATAGGAAGGCAGAGATGGTTATATTTGCCAGACTTGGCTTTGCCTCTATAAGGAAGATACTCTACCAATTGGCTTAGGTGATGTGGGTGAAGCTCTAAGGGAAAACAATGAAACAAAAATGCTATTTCTCTGTTCTTATTGATGATAGAATCAGACAACTCATGAAAATTCATTTTGCTGAATAAAATACAAAACCTTGAGGCCTTATTTTAATTGTCCAAGGCAATAAATTGAGTGCTCCAAAATGCATCAGCAGAATCCTCACCATGTTCTGGTGAGCTGTAGTTCTGGATAAGAGGTTCTCATAGTCTGAGACCCCCAAAATTATCTTAGGTAGGATTGGTGCTAATTCTCAAATTGAAAGTTTGAATTTTACTGAATTCACCATGGCACCATATGGCTGACAGATAGAGTTACTATAATTGATAGATATTGACTTAATGACTATTTCAAGTCAAAGGGTCACTGTTCCTGTATTTTTCTCTCTAGTGACCTTTCTTCTCTATGAACATGATAATTCTGGACATCTGGTGCTCTGTGTGCTTGCAGGTCTGAAATAATTCTAACTAACATCATCTTGTGACATACAAATAGACACTTTGAATGAGACTGTTTGATAATGCACATGTAAATCTTCTGAAGTGGTTAATTCATTGGAGATATTCCTAGCAGAATATTAAAATACTTTTAATAGGGTATCTCTATAGTGTACACACATATATACTTTATGTAACATTATGTTTAATGAAGATATAAGCTAGCTAATATTCATTTTTACCACTCTCTCTGATATTTAATTGACTTTTGGTTTTCTAGATAACAGCCTTTAATATTCACCCAGTTTAAAATCTTGAAATTACCACTGCAATAATAAATCACTTAATTTAACCTGCATGCTATACAGTAAGAGAATCATTGTTTTGATGGAACGTCTTATAATCTACTTGAAAGAGGACAACAAGTGCATTGGAGGAAATATATAAAAAGCTAGCAAGGAGGGAAAATCTTGCCTCCTATAGAGAGATCAGGAAAAGACTGCTAATAAGAAAGTCTTTGTACTGAGCGAGAAACAACCTGGGGCTGCTTGTTCTAGCGTAGTCCCTGATTCATGTGCGTGACATCCTTATTAAGGTCTTATTAGTATTCAGAGAGTAGAAGGACCTTTTTATACTTTTAATTTTTTATAAATAAAGTGAGAACTCTGAACACTTTTGCTTGCATTATAGCGTTTGCCAAAGAAGAACACAATCCTGAAGTAGGATGAAAAACAACAACATAAGTGTTGGTTTGCTGTCTTCCACTTTAGTTTTTAATGTTTTTCCTCCCTTTTTCTTGAGAGGTCAGTGGTTTATCCTTCTGAGTTAGGACAATTTGTAAGCATTAGTTCCCATACCAAGGAATCTATGAATTATACTTCATCAGAATTAATAAGGTGTAAATTTATTATGCTGATGATGTAGCCCCCACTGGAATCATACAAGGACAGAGAATGAACAGACAACATGTGGCATTTTCACACACACACATACACACACCTCTCTATCATTTCTACTCTCCCTTATTTTATCTTGACTTAGCTTCTTTGTCTTACCTGACCTCTTGCTTGTATTTGGCTTATTTGAAATGAATCAAGTCCTTTAATCATATGGAAATTATTCTATATTTAACTTCTTATCCCTTTATAGAGCAGGCATGTGATGAGAGGTAGAAAGAGAGAGAAAAAAAGAAAAAAATAAAGAGAGAGAGAGAGAGAGAGAGAGAGAGAGAGAGCGCGAGAACGAGAGAGAAGACTGCCTAATCAATAAATAGGAAATAACTTTTAAAACCATTCCTGTTTACTTGTTCAGACTTAATAGGAATCACTAATTTGAGCTTACATTGTTTCATATTGTTCTAACATAAAAAATGGGAAAATAATCTGCTAGACACGTGCTAGCAACTGAGGAAATGTAAAATGCTTTGATGATATTTTAGCTAGAGGAGCAAAATCCAAGTTCATATGCACAAAATTACTGGTTTTACATGGTAAACATGTTTCTTAATTGTATCTAAATGTTTTTGATATAATATTACATTACTATTGCTAAGAATGTGGTCTTGAATAAGTCACTTAATCCTCTAAGATTTATTTTCGATATCTGTAGAATGGAGGTGATTATTAGCTTGTACAGAATCAAGTAAAAGGAACACTAAATGTTATTTTAAAAATATTCTTAAATATCTTGTTTCTTCAAGGATTCTATCCTTGGATTGAAGTGATAGCTAGGTGTGATGGTTTGAATGTGAATGTTGCCCTCCCCCCCACCCCCGCCGCCATAGCCTCATGGATTTTTGATTAAGGTTATGCTTCCTACACTAGGAGTAGATCTTGTAGTCTAGCTCTAAGGTGTGCAAAGAGCCAGTTGGAGCTCTGGCTGTTCATGTTTGCTAGCTGTTGGTTCTGTCTCTTTGCTATTGATCTATGGAACTGAGTCAGCTTCTTCCACCATTATAGAACTTCCCTTGTATTCTGTAAGCCTAAAATAAACCTTATCCTCCTATAAGCTGCTTATGTTGGGATGTTTATCCCAGGGGAAAAAAAAAAAGTAACTAAGAAATCTAAATATGAAATCTACTCACTTGTTAAAGAGTCATTTATTCTTTTTTATTTTCTGCAACTCTTCCCTATACATACATAAGTGAATAATGTGTGCTGTCAGAATACTTTAGAAAGAGGGTAGTTCAAAGGGCTACATCCATGGGTAGTAGTTACAATTCTGAGTGTGTCAATAAAAGATGAACTCTTGAGACAGATGATGACTTCAGATAAGCTTTTTGCTTAGGAATCTAGTAGCCTCGGCCGGGCATGGTGATATAGCCTCCCAGATGTATGCAAATAAAATGACAAATTGGAAAGACTTAAAGAAAATTCCATTTTTTCATCATAGTGAATGAATTACATGTTTTTGTGGGCAGCTGCAGAATTTGCCCCTGTGAGAAAGGGAAAAGGTTCTCTTGTAAAATCATGGTTCTTCTCTAGTCTAAATTCTTTATTTTCAGAAAAAGTATATAAAGTATTTAATGTTAATAATCACATTACTTAGAAGGTAACATATTTATTAAAAACAAAAGAGTAAATTGGATTAGCCACTAGTATCATAATCTGGAGGCACAGACAACACGGAGAAGAGAAAAACTTCTTTCTGAAAAGTATAGTCGAGATTTGGTCTGAAAAGATTGCTCAGTGGTTAAGGCTTTACTTGTAAAACCTAATGACCTGGGTTTGATTCCTCAGTACCCATATAAAGCCAGATGCACACGGGTGCATGCATGTGGAGTTCACTTGCAGTGGCGTTGGCACACCCATTTTCTCTTTGTGTGTCTCCTCTCTTTTATTGTAAACAAAATATTTTTTAAAAATTGAGATTTTCTTATTTATCAAGGGTTTCATGGACATCAAATATTCCCTTAGATATCACTGTGCTTCATAGATGTTTCACTCATGTCTGACTCAATTTTTAGACAATAAAATAAATGCAATTCATATATATTTATAATGATTGGCTTTACTAATCACATCTGAAATCTGAATTAGGTACTCATATTAAGAATTGGTTCAATTTATAGAAGGCTTTTAATAACTACTTAAAAGTTCACATACTTATTTGGTATATAAATCTATTGACCTTATTTCAAAGGAATTCCATATCATTTTCCAGTCTTTTATATCTAATTATATGAAGGATGATGAAGTTAAGGAAATGAGGTGAACTCAAGACATGTGTAATAGATCTACAATTTTAAGGATCATATAAATCTTGCCAAGAAACATGATAAACAGAAGGCATCTACTTCAAAAAGTGCTAAAAGCAATGACAAGAGGTGAACATTTTCATTAATAGGTGTGGTTAAATATAGCTATTTTTAGTTCTCCTTTGTCAGGGGAGAAGGGATTTTCATTTAATATATCTATATTGATATCTGTATCTATAACTATATCTATCTATACATAATCTCTATCTCTTTATATATGGCTTTCAACATATTAGTAATGCAGAAAAAGTCAGCTGACTGAAATTATATTTTTATGTTGCACATTATTATGAATATATACCAGGTTGTTGATATTTAATACCAGGTTTGACTTTTCTATATAAGGTCTATTCTTGGGGCATTAACTTGGGAATCTGAAAAGAAAAAAAAAACATTTAAATCATCTGGTTTCCTTTCTAGTAGTACCTCAAGAGCTCAGCACACCAGAATGTCAGGCTCACTGACTGTCAGCAAACTGTGGCTTGACCTTTCTAACAGGAGAGCATGTTCCTGAACCAGAGGCAGTATGGGATCAGCTTGTGGGTTAGGGTAAGGTAATAGCTGAATGCTGATAGATACCATTGTAAAGTGCATACTTCATCATCAAGGCCCTACTTATGGAATCAGAAGGGGCTGGTAAATAGCAGTATTTTTCTTTTCTTTTTTTCTTTTTAGATGTAATTGATGCCATTGAGCTTTCTCTATACCTTATTCAAGATTATATTTTGCAGATTTCTAATAGCCAATGCATACTTCCACAGGCATGTGCCTACTTGTGCAGACAAAAACCAGTCAAGGCCATGTCCAGGCATGCCTGAAGATGTGGCTTTTAGCTAAGCACAGTCCATTTGTTCTGGGAGGTAGGCAGAGCCATGAACAGGGGTACATGGAAAGTTGGATGCTCATGATTGGGAAATGTGCTTTTCTGAGGAGAAGGAAAGAAAAAGACAGGTTTGAATTTCTAGGAGTAGTTTCAAGAAAAAGAAACAGATCCTAACACTTCAAATGTATCCATGGTGATGTGATGTTCTGGATTGACACCCCACAATTCTGTAAAAGCCCTTGGGAGAAAATGCACAGGCGGTTTCTGCTTAGATAAAGTTACATTCCTAATTCCTTCCTACTTAAGAAAAGGCAGGGTGTACTGCTACTTCCTGATGTGCTAGGATGTGGCTGAATCAGCAGTGACACTTTGAGAGAGCCTTGGGCTTCTACATGCACATGATCTTTACTGTAAAACTGATTGCTTGCATGAGAAGATGGCTACACTATTTCCCAATTGTAGGGACAGAAAGTAGAAAATTCACTTACAGTCAACTACAGCAACCTCATATAACATTTTGTAAATATAATTTCACTCAGTTGATATGTATGGGGAATGAAAAGTGACTTGGACGGTACTGCATAAAAGTGTGTTGTGCAGACCCAGGTTTACTGATCAAATGCTATGTTTTTGTCAGCTGGTATTTTGATAGCTTATGTACCATGATTGTAAAACACTGCATGCTAAATAGGATCCAAGAAATGTAAGAACCATGAAGCTGCTTCAAGCAGCAAATCATCTCAATTGTGCAATTCACAGTTTTGTAATTTTAATATATTAATTGCTATATTTTGAATTGACTCTATTCACATTATCACATGAGAATATTGTGACCTGAGTAATATTCCCTCCTAAGGACAGGTCTATTTGTGTGCAGATATTTTCCACATGAAGTAGAATGGGTGAGGAGTTGAGAAGCTAAATTCATTGCTTCTGGGGAGGCCTTTGGATGCAAGCATTAAGCTTGATGGCTGGCCCAATAACTTGAATCCTGTCACTGCAGCAAGCAGGTCCTTAAGAGGCAGCTGGGACCTTCACTACATCTGGCTATATTTGGGATTAAGGAAAAAGAAGGGAGATGATATTTTTCCCATCTGTGCTTTGGTGAATGTCTAATTAGCTTCTGTCCTTTCTCATGGGGAGAGTAAAGCTATTTAAATGCTTTAGCTTGTGAAAAACAACAACAAAAAACAACAACATATGCATTAATTTAGGTAGTAAGAAATCTAACAAAAGGAATTGAAGTGTTTTGTCTTTTTCTGAAAGTCTCAGGTTTTCAAGTTCATTTGCAAGCATATGGCTCTGCTCACTAAAACACCACTGACGTCATGTCAATTCTCTACAGACTTAGCTAACAACTTTGCGAATATGAACTCCTTATAAATTTTTGTAAGACTGGATCAGAGAAGGATTTCTGGTAACAGTGATATTTACAGAATCTTAAAGGTTGAAGAGGAAGCAGGTAGAAAAAGGGCAAATGTACAGAAGAAGGACCTTCAGGCAGAAGGAATAAGAGGACTAATAAAAACTCATATTATGTAAGAAAAAAAGGCATTGATGTTTCTGAGAACAAAGTGGGGTTCAAGGATTGAGAAAGAATGACGTTTTGTGGAAGAAAACATTAACTAGATCAAAGAGGGTCCTATTGGGTAAGTTAGCTTGTTTTCTACAGACAATTGAGTTTCATTGAAGGTTTTATTTAAAAAAAGGTGAATGACATTTTGCATGATTGATATAGACTTACATAAGTTTATATAGATTTATGTAGAAGTAAGCATAGAGGGGATAAGTTTAGGTTCAGGCTGAAAACAAAAGGACTTGTTAGGAAGGAGTCCAGGTATGACTGATGAGAGATGTTTGAAAAGGAGCAAAACAACAGTGATGAAACAGTGCTTGGTCAATAATGAAGGAGTACTATTTGTGACAATATATTAGGGAGACTGTAGAAAACTATGCAACCAGTGACCACAGAAATTCAAAAGCACGGCTTGAGGAATTGCTTAGTGGTTAAGGTACGTGCCTACCAAGTGAAAGAACCCAGGTGCAACGCCCCAGAACCTACATAAGCCAGATGCCCAAGGTGGCGCATGTGTCTGGAACTCATTTGCAGTGGCTGGAAGCCATGGTGTGTCCATTTTTTCTCTCTCTCTCTCAAACAAACAAACAAACAAACAAACAAACAAACGAATAAGTGTTTAAAAAAAGAAAGAAGCCAGGTGTGGTGGCACACGCCTTTGATCCCAGCACTTGAGAGGCAGAGGTAGGAGGATTGCTGTGAGTTTAAGGCCACCCTGAGACTACATAGTGAATTCCAGGTCAGCCTGGGCTAGAGTGAAACCCTACCTCGAAAAACAAAACAAAAAACCAAACTAACAAAAAAAAAAAAAGGAAGAAAGAAAGAAATTCAAAAGCAGGTATCTGAAGTTGAAGTATCCAAGGGAAAAAAATAACAAAAGATACACATTTAGTAGGACATTGGATAAAGAAATCTGAGGTCTGGGAGAAAAATAACTGTGGAAGTTAAGGAATTGGAAATATAAGTTATAAGTGACATTAAAAATTAACTCAGGAAATGAGGTCTTTTAGGTAAATAATATTGTATAGAAAAACAAAAAGCTTGTAACTGGAGCCTGGGGGAGGCAAATATTTAAAAAAGCAGTAGTTTCATGTTTGAGAAATTAATTAATACCTGTAAAACTCAGATAATATTTCATTTTATGTGCTGTGGAACTTGGAAGAGATAATGCACAAGGCTAGCTCAATATTGCCATTCCCTAAATGTTCCTCTGTCATCACAATTTTTAAACTAGTGCTATTTGCTGTTCTGTTGCGTAGTCAAAAATAATAAACTTGGGCTGGAGAGATGGCTTAGCCATTAAGTGCTTGCCTGTGAAGCCTAAGGACCCCGGTTTGAGGCTCGCCTCCCCAGGACCCATGTTGGCCAGATGCACAAGGGGGCACATGTGTCTGGAGTTCGTTTGCAGTGGCTGGAGGCCCTGGCTTGCCCATTCTCTCTCCCTCTCTCTATCAGCCTCTTTCTGTCCCTCTCAAATAAATAAACAAAAATAAAAAAAATTAAAAAAAATAATAAACTTGACTATAATCATTTTAAATAAGAGTAGAAATATAGCATGAAGAGATTTTACTTAACACCAGTACATAGAATTATAGTTTGATTGAATGAAACGGTTTCTCTACTTAAATTATATGAAAAACTTTTCTCTAATATAACATTTGAAAAATAGTTATCTTGTGATAATGTACAACCCAAACCTAGAAATGCTGAAAAAGAAACCTGGTAGACTCCAATATATACTTAAAACTACACACACACACACACACACACACACACGCTCATGCATGCATATGCAACTCTCCCTCACATTTCTAGAGGCCTTAGCTTCTAGATTAAAATCATAGTCTTATTTGGAGGTTATAACATAAAACAAATAATTCATAAATGCACATGTTAAACAAACAAGACTTAGTACTAATCTGCCATTTATAAGTGCAAGGTAATGTGGTACCTTGTAACTCAGGAATAAAGAGTGCTATCAAACAGTGGCCTAGGGCTTTTCTACTATGGTAAAATCATTTCATGGAATCAGCCTATAGAGAAAATTGGAGACAAGAGCCAGGATGTAAAATGGATGAAAAGAGCCTCTGCTAATGCTAAGCTACAGATTTTGCAACCCATATGTCACCAAGTACAAATTTATTTGGTAACTACAGCAGTTTTAATTTGAAAGAAGCCATTTGTGGGAAATGTCTGTCCACTTAGGCTTTCCTCCCTAACTGAAAATAATGAGTTTTAGTTGTAATCCAAAGAGTCACATAATTTCACTCAAAATTAAATACCAGCATTTATGATAACCAGCCATCAACAGCTAATGGCACACAAATAACTAGGAAATTTTCTGGGGCCTATTTCTTTTCCTTGAAATTTTCTGTAATATATATCTGAGGCCAGCTCTATGCTAGAGGCAGATAAACTATGTGCAGCTTTGAAGCCATGTGCAGAAGCTGGGGGTCCCCAGACCCAGAGCTGCTGTTGCTGCTGCTGACAAGGCATTGATCACATCCGTGCTCACACGTGGAAGCTTTCTGCTTGATATGAATTTACTCTCCAAGAGTGATGGTGTGGAACTGCAGTCAGCAGTCATCCACTGTGGAGTTGGTTGCTCCTTCTGAAATTGAAATAAATTGGCTGAGGGATTGTGCAGAACAGCAGTTGGTGAATTTAACATGGTGCACTGTGGGCCCACATGGATAATGACTGCATTATATTAAGGCAGGGAAATGTAGAGTGGGAAACCCACTTAAGAAAATTGTATTTCTCAGTACATATAAGGGCATCAAAACATAAACAGACCTTTTCTGTTATAATTATAGCAAAACAGAGTGAAGAAGGAATTTTATTTGCTTATGAATTATTTTATTGGGAATTTCTTACTAATTTTTCCTTTCTAATGCTGGTAGATGAATCTCTACAATAACATGACTTTTTGAAGTAACTCCCAAGCTCAAGAGTTTCTATTCAGTTCAGAACAAAAAGGTTGGACAATGTCATACTCTGGCTTCATGAATGGTATGTGTTATCCACCAATCCCTACATAGATACTTTCTTTATGGGCAGGATTACCTGTGGATATCAGAACATTTTATGTAGAACCTTAGCTGATCAGATCACTGGAGTTGGAGAACAACTTTTCCATGGAACCCTTTAGAGGTGAAATGAAAATTAGGTGTGTGCCCTCTTCTACAAAGATGAATAAGACATTATCTTTCTCCCCACAAGTTCACATTCAAGAAGAAAGAGCTGGAATACACATCATAATTATACCATACTATGGAAATTCAAATAGGCAATGAGTAGCAGGTGGTTGAAGGTGTGGGAACATATGGGAAGGACTGCTATTCTAACAGCAGAGGTCAAAGAGGGGTCTAAATGGACAAGGCATTCACTTTGGACTCAGAAATACTACGTTTAGATTCTAGTTCAGGCAGCTTTGCCAGGCTACATTAATGCTGTAACCTATTCCCATTTATAAAGGGATATGCAAGTAAGAGAGTGTTTTGCTTTAATATATTTTCTTTGAATTGTAAGTATATACATCCGAAGCACATGAAAAACACCTCAACTGTCATCTTTAACACTGTGCACACCCCTGAAACATGTATATAAAACCCCAATATTTCTGAGTACTAAGACCAACCATAATCTTCTTGCCAGCACTTTGGTCTCCTTTCTTGGGCACTCTTGCTACACACAATAATACCACAAAAACAAGTGTACTGGCAACAGAGACTGTAAAGAAGGACTGAGGGTGATTCTGTTTGGCTATTAGTCTTCATAATTTATCTCAATTCTTTCTCTAAACTATGAGGTAGGTGGAATATTCTCATTTTAATAAAAACAATTAGGAATTTAGAGATCAATGAGGTTTCCCAGGTAATACACTTGCATCTACTTGTTAAAGGACGATTCAGTTATCAATCAAAGATCTAATTGCAAAGGCTATATGCTATAGTTTCTTTAAGACTCTTCCTCTTCTCCCAATGCTTTACATCTTTCAGAATATAGGGAAGTATTTGCCAATCTTCTTTCTCCATAGGGAGAACCAGCTCCTTGTTTCCTTGCTCATTTGTGCTGCTTTTTCATATTCTACTTCAGCAATTCAATGTCTGATCTGTATTATTTACTCTTATTTTGCTAAGGTCAATTTTATAGGAGATTTGCACATATTTGTTTAATTGAATAATATATCAGAATCATTCTAGAAATATGTAAGGCCACCTTACATTTTAGAAGGACAAGGTTTAGAAGGGTCCTTAGCTGGGGCATTTTATAAAAAAAATACATAAAACTTCACATGTATTATCTGCAATCTCCCAGATTTCCAGCAAAGTTTTGTGATTACATTTATTTTGAAAAATTACTAATACTTACTAGCATCATCAGAAGCAGTTGTGCTTGCTTTATGGTTTCTGTGGGAATAATACATTTTTTTTTTTTTTGGCTGAGGGACTAGATTATCCTATGGCTCTTAAAGATAAAAAAATAATTGTCTGGGAAATACAGTCTCTTTTAGATGAAAAAAGCAGCTTCAAGCTACAAAAAAGAAGACTTTTCAAAAATTCAAGGTATAGGGCTGGAGAGATGGTTTAGCGGTTAAGCGCTTGCCTGTGAAGCCTAAGGACCCCAGTTCGAGGCTCGGTTCCCCAGGTCCCACGTTAGCCAGATGCACAAGGGGGCGCACGCATCTGGAGTTCGTTTGCAGAGGCTGGAAGCCCTGGCGCGCCCATTCTCTCTCTTTCCCTCTATCTGCCTTTCTCTCTGTGTCTGTCGCTCTCAAATAAATTAAAAAAAAAATTAAAAAAAAAAGTTTATTTAAAAAAAAAATTCAAGGTATAAAGTTGATACCAGAGTAATTAATTCATCTTGCTCAGAGATCATTCACTTGTGTTAAGGTGATAGATATGAAGGTTTGTGAATTTAGCTGACTATCAACACAAGGAAACATTTAAGAAATATATTATATGGGATAAAATATTTGTCACTGTGTAAGTGTAATCAAACCCTGTAGCTGACAAGAAAAATTGCTCAATATATTTACTTTCATTTTCCTAGAATCTAGCACAGTACTGTCCACAGGCAGTGAAAAGGGGGTAGACATGGTTTTAAAACTTCTTTCAGAGTTACAATTTTAGGACATTGTAATAAATTTCAAGATGACTATAGGGAGTATGTTGTTCTACATAAGTATTTTATTACTACTATGAATTTATAGTAATTGGAGATAATTTGCTATTTTATGAGGCATAACAGAATAATTGCACCAGTTCTAACTTTAAAAAGAAGAGAGATAGGTCTGGTCTGGATGATAAATTGTCCATAGAATCTTGTAACTATTTCCTTTTAAAAAATGTAGAAATGCTACATATAATAATACCTTCTAGTTTTTCATTTCTAAACATTTAAATCTTAACTTTATTATATTATCAATTTGATATTTCTATGAAAAGGCTGTCATTTCAATTGTGGAATCTCAATTTTTTCCTATAAATTGCTTATATTTAGTTTATAAGCCAGTGGGCTCTTTCTCCTCAAATTAATGTTGTAAAAATAGGTAACCAGGTTCCTATAGGCCTAGCCAGCAATCTGCTAGCATGGCCCACATTTTGTTTCCTCTCACATTTTCATACCCCAGATCATAGTTTATTCCCAAATCCAGCTAGACCACCTAGCAGACTCCTAGACTGCAGTGTATTTTCTTCAGCAAAGATGCAAACAGGCTATTTTTGAGTCTTTTTTTTTTTTTTTTCCTGCTACACTGCCTATTTAGGGAAGCTGAGGGCTATGGGTCTGTTCACCATTGGAGAGACAAAATAACCAAAAAAAATTTCATACTTTTGAGATAAACTTTGTAGAAATTGGACATTCCTCAAACATTTGTATTAATTTGAGTTCCCACTGTCTTGATTCAGACCAGAATGTGACAACATATTTTTAAGAAGTAGACAGGACTTTTTTTGAATTCACATTTCTTTGGTATATATGAATTCCTTCCAGGTTCTCTGGCAATGTTCCCTAAAGACAGCATGGAAATCCAGGAAAAAGAAATAGGGTATAGCTAAAGGGTTTCAGAAATTACCTGGTTTTAAAAAAGGTAAGTAGCCAGGCGTGGTGGCACTTGCCTTTAACCCCAGCACTTGAGAGGCAGAGGTAAGAGGATCACAGTGAATTTGATACCACCCTGAGACTACATAGTGAATTCCAGATCAGCCTGAGCTAGAGTGAGACCCTGCCTCGAAAAACCAAAAAAAAGGTAAGTAAATTTTATTTTTAGGCAAGATAATAGATATAGAAAACTTTAATAAGCTATTACGCACTACATATCTCCAAAAGAGAATGAAACTCTCTAAACCTTTAATGATAGTAGAATTATTATTTCACAGATCATTTTATGGATATATAAGCCAAGTAGTTATTTTGACCAAATCCCTTTAAAATGCAAGTATAAAAAACATAAAGAGAATAACATATAAAATACTTAGCATTGAACAATTATAGATAATAAATAATATAAATAATAAACAAATTAGAGATAACTTGTTCAATTATCTATAAGTTATTCATTTATCTATAAGTGCCAGATTCAATAGTGAGCATTAGGGCAAGAATCTTCCTATTTTACTTGATTAAAAACATCAACCTTAGGTATTGAAGTTGATTTTGTAAAGCATTAAGGTTTCAAACATTATAACTAACAAAACATGTTTAGACTTGACACTATTAATAAGCAACATGTGCATAAAACATTTTGACCGACAAATCCCTTTAAAAATGATCCCATATAAAGTCATCAACCATCAGTGATTTTTCAGTGGCATACATTTTAGAATGGATAGGTAGGTTGCAGGTTCTCATTCAATAGCATTCACCCTGGACAAGTTCATTATCTCTTTATATACTTTTGTTGGTGTTTGTGGATCAGCGTAAAGAAACTTTCATTTGTCTAATTTACATTCCCTTGCTTTGACTGCGCTCGACCAGTTTAGATGTCACCTGTAATAACTATGAAAAATTGCCGAGTGCCTCCTACTCGTCTGCTGTTTTAATCTGCCATCAAAGTTCTCTACAAATACCAAAGGGACTTTAGTTCAAGAAATAACAAACCTAATTTAACTGGACTGAGTTGCAATCTTTCACTGTAATAGGTATTTTGTTTAGTATGAAAAGCTCATCAGTGGGGACCTGTTTTTAAAATGGTTTCATCTGTTTCAAGGAATAAACTAAAAGACTGTTTTTTACATAAGAATATCTAAATATTTTCTGTAATGTAATGGTGTAATTACCTGACACATTCTTATCATCCTTGTTCTTAGCCTCGTGACTTGCTTGCAGTCATATGGTAGGGCAATCTTTTCAAATCTCAGCTCTAACGGTATTATTTTTCCTGCTTAAAACTCTCAGTAGCTCCTGCATTGTTTATCAAATGATAAGTAAATTCCCTAGCCTGGCATCTAGGATTTTAACATTTCCCTCTTATTCATCCATTTTCCCCATTATCATTTTAATTAAACTGGTTCTCTTCAAAATATTCCCCAAGCATTCTGCTTTGTAACATTTGTTGAATGCCTCATTGTCTTCCCAGATACACCTACTCTTTGAAAAGTTAACCAGCTCTTCACGTTTCTTCAGAGTCTGCTACTTCCAAAAGTTGTTCTTAATTGGTTCTTCGGTGACATTTCTTTATAAGGGAATCCCACAGTCCTCTCTGCTAAAACCGTCATGGAATACACTGAGATTGGCATATAGAATAAGTCATTCAGTGAATATTAGCTCCATGAACTACTGACTATTTTATATATTCCTTGCCTTGAGTTACAGTTATTTTTGTTTTCCTCTGATTCTCGCTGCTGCTTTTCACCTTTTCTCAAGGGTAAAGATTATGTCTATTATTTATTACCACTCTGCTGTGTAATAAATAGTTAACTTGAAATTCAAAGTTAAAATGTTTTTGTAGAATGCACCTACTTCAGTGTAGTAAAATTTATTAGAGCATGAAATCTGGTAAGTTGGTACTTTGCTAGGGGACCAATTCCTTATCTGAACTGTGAGGGAGACAACACGGGACAGAGTTCAGGAATGAATTAGGGGCTCAGTTCTTTGTTGCAACTTCTATGACCTTGGAGAAGCTTAACTCTTATGTGTCTCAGCTTTCTTACATATAAAAATAAGAACATTACACTCACTATAGGAACCTGTCATGAAAATCAGGTGAGGAAACATAAGGCAAAATGCTTTTTATATTGTGAGATCCATTGAAGTATATTTTTCACTCATAAATACTTGTGTGTTGTAACTGGGGTATCCATTATAGTAGTCTTCTACTTTGTATCTTGTTATCTTTTACCATGATTCTAATTCATTACTACTTAAAGATGAATTAAACATTCATTAAGCATGGTTGGAAGGTTTTGATAGTTTAGAAGAGACCAACTAATAACTAGAGAATTATAATACAGTATATTAGTAGTAATGCTGTGATGGGAAGAAGAATAGGTGCTTGTGAGTGAAAAGAGGAAAAGCAGAATGTATGGATCCAGAAAAGCCTCTTAGGGAAGGTCACACATGAACATTGCCTGCAGAATAAAATGATGGCCTTAGTGGAGTATTGCAGGAAGATAAATAATACTTCAAAGGTCATGCAAAGAATGAGAAAAAACATATTGTGGGCATGGAAGGTGGCACAGCACAGCATTAAAGCATCCACTTGATTCTGACATTGCTCTGAGGGTTTCCTTTTGCTGCAAAGCTTCCTCCATATTTTGGTGGGAATCCCACTCCAGATGATGGCAACACATATAGAGTTTCACTTCAGCCCAGCTAGATTTCCTATGCTTTAAGGGAGGACAGTTTAGAATTGGAAAAGTTGTTGGTTTATATTGCTACATCTTATATAATGAATAGTTGGAAATACATAATTTATCCACACACTGTAGATGAGAAGTGAGGAATACAGTGTGTAGAGTTAGACCAGGGCATGCAAGTGCATGATGGTATTAAACGTTGTTTTCCATATACCTTTTAATTATGTGATTATAAAATAATAATAGTATGAAAATTATAAAATTATTGTGAAGAATAAAAGAAGATAGAAATAAGTGAACACCTGAAAGGGTACTTGGCATGAGTTCAACAAATATTAGCCTGTGTTAACTTCCTAAGAACCAATAACAAGTACATTTTTCTATTTATGCTTTATTTTATCTGGATTTAATTAAATTTTTGTATTAGTTAGTAAATGTTTAAAATATATTGGTTAAACTGGACTGTAGGATGAATTATTAAATTTATTAAAGTCTATTTTAATAGCAAATTCAATTTAGTTAGGATATAAACATGATGACAAAAAGTAACTTTACAAAGAAAATGTAAATATACCATTCATAAATTTGAAATCAGATGTTTTCTAGATTTCCAGTGTTTTAAAAAAAATTTAGTGTTTTTATTTATCTATGAGACAGAGAGGGAAGGAGAATGGGCACACCAGGACCTCAAGCCAGTGTAAACGAACCCCAGGCACATGTGCCCCCTGTGCATCTGGCTTATGTGGGACCTGGATAATCAAACCTGGATTCTTAGGCTTTGCAGTCAAGTGCCTTAATTGCTAAACCATCTCTCCAGACATGATTTCCAGTGTTTTTAAAGAGATAAATGTTTCTAAGTATTCATCAGAAAATAAGATTTAGATTCTACATATTCATTATGTGATATTGGGAAAAAGGAAGTTTCTGAAATTTATAGTGTAGTTTGTTTTGGAGCTTAAAATATTGCCCTTTTTCTTAAATCATCTTTGATTAATCCTTGTTGTTTAGCACAGTGTAAACTTGAGAAAATATTAGACATAAGCTTGCTTAAAAATTTCTATTGTGCAGAACTGACCTATGTCTGTAGCTCTTTCTTGTGTTGGACATGACACTCATGGCAGAATTTGCCTTCAATGTCTGTTCATAAAAGACAAAAGCAAAGCAAAAGTAGTTTTAAAATCCCCCTGGCTTTTCAGGAGTACACCTCTTCTTAAATGGACTGAAAGTCAACAGAAAAAGTTTGCCTAACTGAATTTATCATGAAATGAGGTGTTACCAATGTAATGTAATTCAACCAAAATTTATCAGAGGTGCTAAAATACTTATTTATGAAATGTTTGCTACATTTTAATCACATAAGTTTAATTTTACTTGTCTTGTATCTCCTCTGCAGTTCCTTAATAATAGTAATAGTTTATGTAAAACTCTCTGTAATTTTTTCAAAGTGGACACTAGAAGGTCATCCATAACAAAATACCAATGAGAGGGCTGGAGAGATGGCTTAGCAGTTAAGCGCTTGCCTGTGAAGCCTAAGGACCCCAGTTCGAGGCTCGGTTCCCCAGGTCCCATGTTAGCCAGATGCACAAGGGGGCGCACGCGTCTGGAGTTCGTTTGCAGAGGCTGGAAGCCCTGGCGCGCCCATTCTCTCTCTCCCTCTATCTGTCTTTCTCTCTGTGTCTGTCACTCTCAAATAAATAAATAAATAAAAATTAAAAAAAAAATAAGTGGAGTAATTTAAAAAAAAAATACCAATGAGAAACAACAGATAGCATAAGCTTCATTCACCATGAGGCCGAGTAAAGAACATGAATGTTGGTACAATATATTGTCATGTTTTTAAAGAGGTACATCAACATTTCTCCAAGTTAGTGCGAAAATTAAGAATGGTGCTTTTAAATAAGTATCTTTATCTAACATTTAAACTAGTCTCTAGGTTTCTACAATACCTTGAATTTATAGGACTTCTATCAGAGTGCTTATATATGTGTGACACCATTTGGATTTATAGAATTGCTTAGTGTTATTATTTTCATTGTACAGTTGAGTTGAGGAGATTCTGGCTCCATAATTATATAATGCACTATCCCTCCTTTTTTAAAAAAATTTATTTTGTTATAAGTTATCTTTCCCCAGACATGGTGCAATGTGCCTGTAATACTCTATTTTGGAGGCTGAGGCAGCGATATTAGGAGTTCAAGGACAGCTGTATGTGTCTAGTGAGTTGAAGGCTAGCCTAAGCCACAGTAGATGCTGTATCAACAACAAACAATATTGAACTGTTAATTTTTTAATCAACTACCTGAAAAAAATTCCCATGGAATAAATATATTACTAATGTTGGTTTAAATATAATTATTCAAACTAAATGTTTGCTATATTGGTTATAATTATTTTTCCAGATTTTAATTGCTTGAATAACTATTAATTGGAAAGTAGTCAGAATTAACACAAATGACTCCCATTAAAAAAAGTATAGATAGAAAGTCCAACTCCTACATGAAAATGCATAGATAGAAAGTCTAAATCCTACATTTACCCTTCTAAATTATCTTCACAGCTTATTTTGATCAACATGGCAAATATATTTGCTCTTTTAAGAAAATGATTATTAATATTTTATTTTCAAAAGAGTGATGACATTTAATTATAAGTATACTTTTATTACTCCAGAAGAATTTAAGAATTATGTGTTTTTCCAAATTATCCTTATGAGAAATATTTAGTCTATTGTGCTCCTAAATTTAGAATTTATGTTCTTGCAACATCTTTACCTATCCAGGAGTCCATCTAATTATTTTTCTAGTATTTTTTGTAAAGAAAACCATAATTTTCTGGATGGGAGGATAGGACAGTTGGTAAAATACTTGCCTTCGAAGCCTAAGGACTTGACTTTAATCTCCAGAATTCATGTTTAAAAATAAAGACTGCCATTGGTCATAGTGTCCAATTTTATAATGTCAGTGTTAGGGAGATACAGACAGGGTAATCCCTATGCTTCACTGGCCTGTCAGCCTGGTCTACTAGGTAAGCTCCAGGCCACTGTAAGACCTTGTCTCAAGATTATATAAATGACTTCTGAGAGGAAAGGCCACCTTCACACATATGCAGCACACACATTAACACACATACACACACACACACACACATACACACACACCTTCTTTAAGTAAAAAAAAAACAAAAAACCCTGCAGTTTCCAGATACAGTTTTCACAGGTTTGCTAAGATGTTCTCTGGATATGCTTTAGCATTTTTCTTAACAATTAATAAATTGTTTCAATTTTTAAAGTAATCATCAGTGAGAAAAAATAAAGTTGCTATTTCTAGGCATTTACATTGACTCTAAGTTCTTCTAGCTAAAGGTTATGAATATCTGATAGACCTTAAAACAACTCTGAAATGTTTTTCATAGAGACACATGCTGTGGAAAGAACTGCTCTTCCTGTTTCAAAGTCATGGAGAAAATAGCAGACGTTTTAATTATAATATTAATCCTTTTAAAGTGAATATTAAATTTCATCAAATTTGCTGATTTAATCATTTTCTTCATTTCTAGAACAGATCTGTTTCATTTCATAATACTTTTAACAAAATTATTTTGCAACTATGTTATCATTTATCTTTAGTACTCTTTTGAATTAGTAGCTGACTTTTATTTGCATTCTTTTACTCTATAGAGTCATCCTGTTATGTAAACTTTTAATCACCAGGAACAGTAATAAATAATCAATTCAATTTTTCTGAATTACAGTAAAGATAAACATATTACTTATATGTTAAAGTTATCAACTAGTACATTTATTGGCTCTTGAATTCTTTAAGACATAATGGAATTTCATACTGATTTATTATGCTATTTATGCTCTATATTTTCTAAGTTGATTTTGATAATTTTTGCTCATGCAGTTAATTTTGGTTAAAAGGTTACAGTAGAAAACAATTGTAATAAGACCTCATTTAATATGCATTCGTAATGCAGCCACAGGACCAGAGTTTTAAAAGAGAACATAATTTTGTCCCCTTTAGCTATTATGTCAAAGAAAATATTTTTATATTGTTAATGGGACCTACTTTCTAGGCAACTATTCTGGGTTTTGAATATTTTATATCTTACTCAGAATGTTATTCTAAACTCACAAAGTGGAACATTTTTTAAAAAGGGTGGTGGCTTTCTAAATGAGAATGTAGAAGATACCAAAGTTTCAGTATTTCTCATTATGAGAGGAAGACAGTAACATTTTTTTTTTTGTCATTTGTTTGGAACTTTATACCATACATGTATGGATTAAAGTGTTTAAAGTCATTGTTTAGGTGTTATTTATGTGCAGTACAACATGCTAAATCTGTTCTGTGTCCTGCCTTTCCTGGTAATTTCATCAACTCATTCTTCTACTCTTATTAGTGGACCTTTGGCATATGCCTTGGCCATTGTGCTCTTTCTCTCCATCCTTTCTGTGGTAATCTCTGACCAGCAGAATGTTCATGAGTCTCCAATTTATATTTTAAACCTCCCCCTTATTTACTGTCCTGTTGGATATCTGTTGTGTTCTGAAGTCAGTACGTCTACTCAGACACAGTTTCTTGGACTCAAACTTGTTCCATCGTGAATTGTTCTACCATGCATTAAGGTTTTGCTTTCAGGCTTCCAGCATTGAAGCCTGCCTTCATTTACTTAGTCCCAAGTTCCTGACAACCTGATTTCTACAATGTTTGCAATTTATACATTTACTATATTCAGTCTCTATTGCAGAGCATATTACATTGCTGCTTATTTTTCTATCTCTAATACTGAAAATATTGTATAAAAACTGTTATGTTAAGTTTTCCAAACTCTATGCTGATATATAAGTCTAGTACTTAAAGAAATTCTCATTGTTTCCAGCTCACAGAAGAGTCTCACGTTCCAGGCTGTGCTTATCCTGCTTGCCGTTAATTTGTAGCTGCTCTCCATTCCTTGTCTCCCTCTGTAGAAGCCAAACTGGACTAAATTATGTTCCAATATTGCCCCTTTTATCAATATTAGATACTTTGGTAACCCTTTCACATACATTAAACCCATCAGCACTCATTACAAATAGCAAGTTCATTACTGTTGATATTTTTGCATACAGACGAAGGGGCTAAGGCTTGAAGAAGTAAGTAAATTAATGAATGTTCAACAAGTAGAACATGGAAGCCAGGCATTGATGCAAATGTCCACTGGTAATCAGCCACTGTGCTCTCTGTGTTGCCTATTCTTTCCCACCTGTTGTAGTCAGCTTATGCTGCTTGGATGAAATTCCAAACCAGATAGTTTATGGGAGGAAGAAATTTATCTGAAGGTTACATATCCAGAGGAAGTTTCATAATGACCAAAGAGGCTGGCACCCTTTCACAGATCCAAGCAGAGAGTGAAACCACTCAGCCAGCATCACAGGCATGAGCACAACAGGCAGCCAAACAGCACGGGCCCAAGCAGAGCTCAAGCACCCTGCTCTGAAAACCTTTAAGCCAGAAACCAGATCCATCCCAAACATACCTTTCGGCTGGATCCCTGGAATCACCCCCAGTAGCACTGCTTCCAGCCAGGCAGCTGGAAATCCATGTTACAAGCTTTAACAAAACTCCCGAGTACATTCAAACTACCACACCACCCTTCACTGCTGTTCTTTCCATCTGGAGTGCATCTTTAGGCAGATAACTACTCTCCACTCTTTGTCTACTCTGGCTTTGCCTTGTTCTTCACCAGCTCTCATTTTCTGTAGCCACACGAACTCAGGAACAACATTGTTTCAACATCAGGATGTTTGAGCCTACTATTTCTTCTTTCTGAAATCCTGTGCTCCATTTCAAAAGCTTATGAATCCCAGAAAGATTTCTTGCCACCCTCTCCAACCAACTCACTCACTATATTAGTCCTTTTCCTAATGCATCTAGTCTTTGATTCAAAGGCAGTAAAAGCTAGGGGGGTCCAGCTGGTCTTGTCAGTCACCCTGTTTAGTCCTTGGACAAATGCATAGCATGATGCAAAACTACTCCTTGTGTAATGAGTAGGGGGATCTCATCTATTAGTACACTACCAATATTTCAATATGCAAATTAAAGCCCTCAATAGGAAGACATGACATGTTTCTGCTTCTTTGCTATCATCTTTCAGTGATGCTTATGTTGTGTGCTCTTTTCTCACGTGTGTCTTAGCATATTGCAATTATTAGGGATAATGGTATTTTGCAAATCCTACATTCTGCTAGTCTGTATACTCTGAAGGCACATATGATCTCTTATTCAGCTTTGTAAGAATGACCATGATTCCTTTTCTCATTTCTTCTTCTTTTTTTTTTTTTCAAAGCAGGGTCTCACTCTAGGCCAGGCTGACCTGGAACTGTGTTTGTAGCTCAGGCTGCTCTTGAATGCATGTCTAACTTCTTACCTCAGTCTCTTGAGTCCTGGGATTAAAGATGTATGGCACCATGCCCAGTATCTTATAGATTTTCTATAGTTTCTCAGTAAATCCTTCTAAGCTTAAAATTATTTGGTATATTTTGAAATATAGTTGAAGATCAATGTTGTTTAGGACCAAGTTATAAAGAATTATTTTGACTCCACTGAATATCAATATACATTTATAATAATTTATTATAAACCATTGTTGTATATTATAAGACAAAACCCACTGAACCTATTTTCTAAATATAATAGTTCCTAATACTATTCCACAACAATCTATAATCAGATATTTTTAAATATAATTTAACTATGTGTCATAGTGGGAAGATTTATGCATTAAATTTTTTCAGTTTCCTATTTTATGCAATTGGAATACTTATTAAGTTAAATTTAAGGATCTGGGCATGAATACATTACTAGTGCTGATATGTATATTGTTTTAAGGGAAGCCTACTCCTTGGTATTTGTGAAAACTCTTAATAGTTTATTTCACACCTGAAAAATGCCCAAATGTAGAAAAACCCTTTCAAAATGTTCTGAGTGTTCATAGATAACATTTCTTCTTCTTTCCTTTTCCCCCTCTTCCTCTTCTTCTTCTATTCCTCTTTCCCATCTGTACGCCCCTACAAGGACCTCTTTATGTAGCCCAGGCTAACTTCAACCTCATGTCCTCCTGGTTTAATGTCCTAAGTATTAGGACAATAGCTATGTATTACCCCATCTGTTTTTTTTTTCCACAGATATGTTTAAACCAAACAAGTAGAATTGGGTGGAAAGGTCACAATATTTTCTTTTCATTTAATATATATTGAATATATTCAGTATGTTCAATATATTATGAATTTATCACTAATAACTTTCTAAAATAGTTATTTTATGGAATAAATATTAGGCTACATGCTTGTTATAACTTCAAAGAACTCAGCACTATAAATACTTAAAGCATATATCTACCCTCTGCCAGATAACTTTTAAATACCTGGTGGTTTGTGCCTGTAACTGTAAGAAGGAGGATTGTATGTTGAAGGATGCATGATCTACAGAATTTAAGGATAGCTTGGGAAATTTAGTGAGACTCTGCTTCAAAGTAACAAGAAAAAGAGGGCTGAGGAAACAGCTCAGCATTAGTGTACCTGTCTAGCATCCACAAGGTCCTGTGATCAATCCTTAGTACTATACAAAAATACAAAATAGATCAGTATTTTTTCAAAGATGCATACATTTCAATTTCCTAAATATACCTTTTGCATTACTTTTACTTTGAGTATTTTAAATAGTCTATGCAAAACAAAGTGGTAAGTATAATTCATTTTATAAGCAGAAATGCTGTTTCTCATATTTATTTACTTATTTTATTTATATTTTGTTTTTTTGGGGTAGAGTCTCACTCTAGTTCAGGCTGACTTGGAACTCACTATGTAGTCTCAGGGTGGCCTTGAACGCAAAACGATCCTTCTATGTCTGCCTCCTGAGTGCTGGGATTAAAGGCATGCACCATCACACCCGGTTCATATTTATTTTTATATTTGAACTTTTATGTCTTTATTTTTGTGAATGAGCAAATATTTTAATCTAACAAGTCATAAAATAAGCAGCACAATGCATAAAATTATTAAATGTATCTGGAGAAAGTTATATTCCGTGTTTAAAACCATTCATACGCATCATTGGGTAATATTGAAGTCTATTTTAAATATCACTTTGACTTTGGGTAAACTGTTCTGTGTACCTTGGTTTCTACATCTATGGAATAGCAATTTATGTCAGTACTACTATTAATGTAAATCATTTACAAATGCCCATGACAAATTTCTATATTCAAATTATTTCTCAATGGAGGCAAAGGCTGAGTGTTTCATGAAACTCCATTATCTACCATGAGGTTATGTTCTCATAGAAAAGACGACTATCTGCTCAACAGTTTGATTGAGAATGGCTGAACCTTATTAATTTAAGTCCTAAACCAATTTTTGTCAACATTGCCAATCTATGTAGCTGATGAGACATTTGAATGCATGTACATGAAGACCAATCACCCAGTGAACATTCACCAAGCATTGACCTGGAGACACATACCATTCTAAAGCTTGTGAGGATGAGTCAGTCAGGCCCCTTTGCACCTGGGGTTTATATTACTGTTCAGCAAGGAAACATGAGTAGAGCTCCTGGTGTTATACTTATGGAATAACGCTGGAGAAAGAACAGAGGTCTTGAGGGTGATTGGATATTAGAGTAGCCCAAATATGGATAGGGGACCAGCACAAGGCCTGGTAGGGGTTGCTGGTAGGGTCAATGAGCATCTTAACCCTGAGGGATGTTCCATACATAGCAAGAAGCCCATGCAGATGAAGGAGACAAAAACAGAGGTGGAGCATATGAAGGTGGGGATGAACATGGGAAGAGAGTGCAGGAGTACTTGAAGTCATGTATGAGGAAGGGTCTTTTCTATATTTATATTTATTCAGATTTTTTATAATGCTAATGAAAGCTAGTAATCCAAAAAACAGGCACATATAACTAATGACTCAAGAATAAATAAATGCAAAAATGTCTAAAGTAAGGTATGGTGGCACTTATCTGAAACCCCAGCACTTGGGAGTCTAAGACAGGAGGATTGTGAACTCAAAAACTCATCCTAAACTACATAGAGAGAGCTTATCTCAGTTGGGCCATTTTAAAGAGTTCATAATATCTTTTTTGAAGGTAATAAATTGAGCAAATACTATTTTAATGTTTTGTATTTATTTTAGTAAATTATATGGGATGCACTGCCTTTCAAACTAAAGTTTTAAAATATTTTTATTTATTTATTAGAGACAGGGAAAGAATGGACATACCCGGGCCCTTTACTGATAAAAGTAAACTTCAGATGCATACACCACTTCTTGCATCTGGCTTCAGAGAGGTACTGGGGAACTGAGCTTGGGCAGTTGGGCAGGCAGGCTTTGCAAACAAGGGCCTTTAACCATGGGACAATCTACTTGCATTCCATTTTCACTAATCTTAAGTGATGAACTATAGAAAATTAAGTCTACTCACATGACTCTATGACCATCAGACCCTTCCCACCCCATCTCCAAACACTTCCATCTTCCCCAATGGATCCTCTGCGCCATTTTACACTGTGTCCTAATTCTTCTCCTCCAGCACCTGTCCCCACCACTCTCCTTTCTAAGTCTATGTGTGTGACTCTCTTAGCTACCCCATATGCATGCAATTATGCAATATTTGTCTGTTATAAATGTCAAACATTATTTATTTATTTATTAGAGAGAAGGGGACAAAAAGGAAAAGAGAGAGAATGGGTGTGCCAGGGCCACTAGCACTGCAAAGTAAGTCCAGATGCCTGTACCACCTTGTACATCTGGTTTAAGTGAGTACTGGGGAAATGAACCTGGATCATTAGACTTCACAGCCAAGCACCTTATCTGCTCAGCCATCTCTCCAGCCCTTATTTTATTTCTTGATCAATTGATTTAAATTGGGTCATTTGGATAATTTTGGATATAAGCTTATTTACTAGAGAATGGGCAATTTTCCATTGCTTACTTCCCTGAAGTACATTACTCGCCCTGTATTAGGAAACATAGGTTTGTACTATTTACTCTGGGAGGTGTGGGGTCTCATGAGCCCTTCCTTAATCTATGATGAGATATTGACAGGCTAAATCATATACAGGAAATCCCATACGTTTTGTCCTGATATGACTTGAGGGAGAAAATGAGGTGTTGGGATCCAGATTGCAGCAAGTCAATGGTGGCTCTGCCACTTGCCAGCTGAATGACTTTGATTCATCCATTCAAACTCTCTGTGCATTATTTCCTTGTTTTAAAATGTAGGCAAAATAACCACTTATACAGTTGCTATGAGCACTCAATAAATTAATATTAATTGGCTAAGTAAAACAATAGTTTGTACCAGAAGCACTCTCAAAATATTCATTATTTTTATCATTAAATCTTTCAAAAATTATTTCATATATATCACAGACAAGACATCTTATTATCTCAAAGATGGAAGGTCATATAAAGTATTCAATTAAGTCTGTGACTGAATAAAACTTGAGGAGATTCTAGGTGACCTATGAACAGCTGTGACTCTATAGCTTCAGTATGAACAAGGAAGAGCAGAATGTTGAATGGAACTTGAGTTTCTGACTCAAAGGATCTGGAATAGGACCTGAGTCACAGTGTTGGGCTTTGAAACATGTGTGCCAGATGCATCTCCACTTGGATTTAGTGCACGAGCCACTATGATTATCAGGGACTAGTCCCATCCCTAAGCCATTTTCATGTAATTACAAGGACACACTGATGTTTTATTACAAAGTGTACCATTGCCTGTCATTTAACCAGATACAGAATTACAAAACAGTCTCCTTCTTTAAAATATATTAGTCAACATCTTTCTTTACATTAAGGGTTGCAATAGATATATGGGTTAGAAATCCTACTTCATTGTCATAAGATAACCATCTAGGAAACTCTGATTCTGCCAATACTTCTGATTTTGTAAAATAATTCTTTACAGTCCTACCTCAGGAGTACATTCCTATGAAGCCAGATGCCTTACAACTATATAGTTCTAAAATATTAATTTTTATTCCTCTCTAAAGGCTAACATTAACTAGGCATATGCTTATTCAAAATTGTATTGTTTGAAAATTCCCAGCTGCAATAAATAAATAATGGTTAGACAATGAAAACATTGCTGTGAGAAGGCTTTTCTTCTATATGAAAACTGGATTTTAAAAATTAACACATACTCAATTGGTGGGAAGGATTAAATGACATCACTGGGTAACTGAATTTTTTCTCAGGGAACTGTGGGCATAGCTCAGTGGCAGAACACTGGTCTGGCATGCAAAGGCCCCGAGTCCCACCTCGGAAGTGCAAAACCAAACAACCAATGAATAAGCAAACAAACAACAAATAAACAAATTTTAAAAAGAGAAAGAACAGAAAAGGAAATAAAGCTTTTTTCTTTGTGTATTTGGTAGAATTTATATAGTTTTGTCATTTTAAAATCTGCACAAAGCTGCTAAGCATAGAACTAGAAATATACCTGGATTTTCCTCTTTCTTGTGTTTGTAGTTAGAGTAGAAAATTAACATTGACTGTATCTTTTTTGAAATAATTTTCTCAATTTTCTTTGAGTAGTTTCAATAGAATAAGGCTCTGAAGGATGGAAAAAAAATAAATCAATACTCATATACTGGCCCAGCTTAAGTGCTACCAGTCAGCCTGCTTAATATGCTGTTCACAGATTGTGAAATAACGTGTGGTGGAGAGGACACATTTAGTTATCATGTTATATTTCAGTCACATCATGGCTAGGAGCTCTCCAGCAGCATATAAAGAGATTCAGACCTTCCACAGCCATTGACAGGTGTCTCTGCCAATGTCTGGCTTTTTCCTGCTGCACCATCATGGAGCTGTGGAGTTGAATACCTTAAAGATGGCACTGGGTCAAGAGATCAAGGATAGAAGTCATTTCCAAGAGTCACTGCTACCCAGAGCCTCAAATGTTTCCATTTCGTGATCCATTGTACACTTTATAATTTGCTTTTGAGGATTATTGAGACAGGTGAACTAAAACATCTCAAATTGGAATTATAATACGTCACACATAAAATATGTATGACACAGTAGCTAGGTGCTTCATGTTGGTTGTGCCCTAGTTGCCTGAACTTTGGTATTTTTCTTATTATGGACACAAAGAAATTGTCTTATTAAGTGCAGCAGAATCATGATGGCTTAGAATTACAGGGGACCTCCTCCCCCAGGTTTGTTTAGAGTTCACAGTGTAACAGGAGAAATGGGACTTTCATTTCAGATGATGGCTTTACCTCTTGTAGAGTACCACATTGTGAATATTGTGGAAATCTTTCACACATGGAAATTCATGCATAAAATAGGTTTGTTACAAATATCTCATTTGCATAAGGACTGGAAGCTGGAATGAAATAAAGAATATGAAACATGAACTATGATTTAGTACAACATAGAAGATTGTTAAATAGTAGCTAAGAGAAAACAGAAGGCCTGAGAAGCTAGATTAAAAAAAGAAAAAAAATAGTTTTGAAAATAAAGCCAAATCAATCATGTATGCATGCATGCACATATGTATAATATATTATTTATTAAGTTATCAATCAATCATCTATCTGTTTTGCATGATACTGAGGACTGAACCCAGTGCTTCAGCTTGCTAGGCAAGCCCTCTACCCCAAGCTACATTTCCAGCCAAAATTTAAAAAGACCATGGGATGCCTATGGGATTTCAGGTAAACACAAACATATGTGAGCCATCTAAGTGATCTCATGATAACTCAGGGAAGTTATCACTGAAAGAGGTGGAGAAATAAGGTCTTCTTTAGTCTAGCACCAGAAGTGTGGTCTGGAAATTCTGCCTTTCCATTTCTAAACAGGATACTTGAAAAGTGAAATTTTCTATAGTTATTAGATATATAAATTTGTAGTTATTCCACAAAGGAGAAGACAAATAGGTCATTTTCATAGGCTGAAAGGACTGCTTTACTAGTTCTTTTTTTTTTTAAGGTAGGTTTTCATTCTAGGCCAGTCTGACCTCGAACTCACTCTGTACTCTCAGGCTGGCCTCCAACTCACTCTGTCTCCTGAGTTCTGGGATTAAAGGTGTGCACTACTGTGCCTGGCCTGCTTTCCTTCCTTTTTTGTTTTAAATTCTGTTTTACTTTTTAATTTTTAAAAATTATTTTGAGAGAGAGAGAGAGGGAGAGAGGCAAAGAGAGCGAATTGGCACGGCAGGGCCTCAGCTACTTCAATTGAATGCCAGATGCTTGCTCCACCTAGTGGGCATGTATGACCTTGTGCTTGACTCACCTTTGTGAGTTTGGCTAACATGGGATCTGGAGAGCTGAAAATTGGTCCTTAGGCTTTGCAGGCAAGGCCTTAATGACTAACCCATCTCTCCAGCCCCTACTCTCCTTCTTGAATCGAACTGGGTAAGGTTAATTTGATGATATCCTAACTCTATTTTATGAGTTAGTGTTTCGTACAGACTTTCAGATATTATGTAGTGTGTTACAGTGAACCAAGTTCCTATGGGTAGTCATGAAAAAATTTATACATTTCCTTTAGTGGATCCTTCAAAACTACAAACATTTATTTATTCAAAACCTCAGACATTTATTTATTTATTGGACAGATGATGCCAAAAATCTCATGTCATGACAGGATATAAATACATCATTTTAATTTGTTGATAAAGGAATATATGCTTTATATCTCCCACATATATGACAACTGGGGTGATTTGAAGGTGAACATATGTCCCTCATAGCCTCAGGGATTTTGATGGAGGTTAAGCTTCCTATTTAAGTCTCTAGCATCCTGCTGGAGGAGGCCTCACTGGGGGGTGGATCTGTTAGTCCAACCTTACAAGGAATATGTGAAAAGCCAAGATTGAGCTCTGGCTGTTGGTGCTTGCTAGTGTGAGCTTCTCTCTCTCTCTCTCTCTCTCTCTCTCTCTCTCTCTCTCTCTCTCTCTCTCTCTGATTCTCTCTGCTGTGGATGCTGAAGTGAGTGAAACTCATGGTGAAACTTCTGGAATGTGGAAGCCTGAAGCAAAACATTTCCTCCCATAAGTTGCTTCTGGTTGGATGTTTGTCCCAGCAATGAAAGGGTAACTGCAACAACTACTATTCCTTCATCTAGTTTGTTTAGTTTTGGGCTTGTGGGACAATCTTAAATGCTATCTCTAAATAATTCTGCCACTTTCATTCTAGTTATTGTCCTAAGAGTAATTATATCCACACCTGTGGCTTTTATGTTCCTGCCTGTGTAAAGATTCTGAAGTATGTAACACACCTTTAATCAAAGCCTCCTTAAATTCCTCTATCTACCTCCAGCCACCATCTCTTCCATCTCAATTTGGTGAGTGACACCTAGGAAGCCTCCTTTCTCTCCTTTTCTCCTATGCCGTGCCACTGGATACTTTGTTAGTAAATGATGTGGTTTATAATTTCAAAACGTCTCTTGGCTTTTCTTAGTTTCTTAATCTCACTGAACCACTGTTTGTACATCCTAATTGTGAATGCAGTGATAGACTTGTATCTGAACTTAGAACTTAAGTTCATACATTCTCTGTATTGCTCCCAGTGTAAGGATGGCATGCCTGTGCTCAAAACCCTTTAGAGATGCCCAGACAGCACCTGGCTCCTGATCTCTCACTGTTATCTCTTCTATTACAGTTAGTGTCATTTCCTCAAATGAGTGGTATCTTTGTAATCCTTCAATCCCCATAACATACCACTTTCTCCACCTAACATGCCTTCTCTTGTTGGCAAACTTAGCTCATTTAAGTTTCTACTAATCATGGCCTTTCAGTGAAATATTCTTTGGCAGTCTCAAAAATTGTTGAGGGTTTTCTCTCTTGGATATGGGTATTAAAGAATAAAATATAGGAAAGTTTGTTTATGTGGCTCTCTTAGGAAATCACAAGATTAGGCTATTGCCCATGCTTCTGGTTTCCCACAAGTAGTAGATGGTAAGACCATATTGCTGAAGGCACCTAAAGATTCAATTGCTGGATCCTAAGAAATCACACTGGAATTGAGCTATAGAGCTCCTCCTTACTGGCTAGCTTTTGCAGTGCTGCAAAATGCTATTAGCCTACTGAGGGAGAAAAGTCATTGGAAGTTTGTTCCTTTTGCTAGTTTCAATAGTGGCATATCTGACATGGAGAGAACCAGCACTCACAGATAGGATTTGAGGCCTGCTTCTCAGGAGGGTATTTAAGCCCAATACTGAAAACCTAGTCAAAAGCCTAGGGTGGGGTGGGTGGGCCATTAATCCTAGGGGAGAAGCTACTATTGCTGTTTGAGTACACAGATGTATTATGCCAACCTACTGCCTTCTAAGTACTTAGTTTATGCCCATATGTTAGTGTTGCTATTACTTTTGGTGTAAGATGATGGTGACTGCTGGGTAGGCTTAAAACTTTTCTAAGTGCTGAGAAATGACATATCTATCACACCTTCTAGTGGCTCACAGACTATATAGTTTATGAGGTGGTGGATAGGGTGTAAGGGCCAATGGATGGGGAAGAAAGCTTAGAATTGCTGTCTTTCAGATACAAAGTGGTTGTGGAATTCATAATCTCATAGCAGCTATTATTTCTGGCACACGACCTGTATAATACTGGGATCATTAATAGGTTGTCATAGATAATGGAAGGCAAAATATTCATTAAAATAGAAGAGAGAATAATAAAAACGAAGAAGGTTTCACTGGGGGAAATGGAGGAGAGTGGACAAAGGAGAGTGATACAAATTTTAATAGACTTTATTTTTATCTTAATAAAATAAACACAAAATCCTTATGAGCAGAAGGTTTTCTTTCTTTTACCAGGCCATCTTATTGTCACCTAGCAAGCTATGGTTTTTATAAACTCTAATGCTGAATAGGGTGCTTTGGTAGCGACACAAAAACCAGGACCGAGGCACATCGTTTGGAATGATATGCACTTGCCTATAGCTGACAGTAGAATGAAAGAAAAGGACCCTACATCTTTGAGTTATTGCTATCAAGATTAATTTGAACAGATTCTACTGACTTAAAGTAATTTCTGTTCTCACATCTTTAGAAGAACATTTTTAAAATGGGACAATTTTACTACAATGCAATGAAATTGGTCTTTTAAGTGGAAAGGAGAATTTGTTCTATCTTCAAGACATATCATCCACTAAAAGCAAGTAGGAGGTATGGTAAATAAACCTGTATTGCAAAGACAAGTCTCTGAGAAAAACAGAGATGTATTTTAGACTATTTGTTCCACTCACGAGGATGTAAACCACACAAGGCAAACTACAGAGATTACTTTCACCCTAACACTGGTACATGGTGGCTGTTAGAATAATTGCACAGGGAAAGCAATCAATACTGTAGAAATGTTTTAATACAGATGTGTTTTCCTTTGAGTTTTGAGTGAACTGGTATACAGATAAACCAACTTGAGCAGAGGAGGGGAAACTCATTCCTTATTTCCTTCAAATAGCCCAGGATTCAATGTGAATCAAAGTTCAGTGAATTAAATGTAGAAGAAAGAGAAATAATGAAATGGCATTGTCAACTCTGGTAGGCCAAATGAGGTAGTGGCTGGACAGTAACAATTGTTGCAGAACATGAGAGACAGTGTGACCCCTTCTTGCCAGGCTAAAATGGGTAACTGGGGTCTCCTCAGCCAAGCTGAACTTTCTGTGTGCATGGTTACTTGAACCAAGAAGTCTACAGTCATTATCAGGGTCCCTTTTTGGGCACAAATACTTTCATTTATTCCATTTCCTCCCACAAACAATGGTTGCCGGTCAGGTTCCACAACAGCCAGTCATAGTATAAAGATGGATACAATTCAGAGAAGCTTATAGTATAGGCTGAGTACAAAACACAGTATAGGCTGAGTACAAAACACAGTCGCATAACTCATCACTGCATCATATGATAAATAAGACATTTGTTAACTCGTTTCAACTTGTTTTAGCAGTTTAACATTCACTTGTAAACTAGATCAAACTGCACATCTCCTAGCCAACTAAACTCACATAACTTACTTTCATTTTGCTATTCAATGACATATCTGACTCACATATCAACAATACTTCTGGTTTACAAGCCTTGCTGTCTCCCACCTCTCACTTTGTATGTTCAGATTGTAATTTATATGTTTCTTCTTTTGTCTTTTATGTTGATTTATCTTTATTAGCCCAAACAAATTCCCTATTCTAGTTACCTATTTATTTATTTTTCAAATTTTTATTTAATTTAATTTATTTATTTGAGAGTGACAGACAGAGAGAATGAGGCCAATAGAGAGAGAGATAGAGACACACACCGAGAGAAAGAGAGAGAAAGAGAGAGAGAGAGAGAGAGAGAGAGAGAGAGAATGGGCATGCCAGGGCCTCCAGCCACTGCAAACGAACTCTAGACACGTGTGCCCCCTTGTGCATCTGGATAATGTGGGCCCTGGGGAACTGAGCCTTGAACCGGGGACTTAGGCATCAATGGCAAGTGCTTAACTGCTAAGCCATCTCTCTAGCCCATCACCTATTTATTTATTGGTAACATACATAGAATGGAAATTTCATTTGTATAACTAATTTTTTCTCTTCATAAAGTATTTCTCCACCTCCAGAAATGGTAGCTTTGAGGCTGGAGAGATAGCTTTGTGGTTAATGCAATTGCCTGCAAAGCCAAAGAACCCAGGTTTGATTTCCCAGGACCCACGCAAGCCAGATGCACAAGGTAGTGCATGTCTAGGGTTCCTTTGTAGTGGCTGAAGGCCCTGACATTCCATTTCTCTCTCTCTCTGCCTCTTCTAAATAAATAAATAAATATATTTTTAAAAAACATTACTGCAATAAACAAAACAAAAAAGAAAAAATGGCAGCTTCAATCTCTTGGTTTAAGTTTTTAGAGCTCTTTGTCCAATACTACATAGCAAATCTATTAGTAAATTCTGTCAAGCAAATCATTAAAAAAGAACTAATCAAGGTTGGGGGTGGTGACGCATGCCTTTAATCCCAGCACTTGGGAGGCAGAGGTAGGAGGGTGGCCATGAGTTCAAGGACACCCTGAGACTACATAGTTAATTCCAGGTCAGCCTGGATTGGAGTGAGACCCTACCTCGAAAAACCAAAAAAAAAAAAAAAAAAAAAAAATCAAGATTTTGTCCACCTTTCTTGACTTCCCATACATACACACTCAGTTCTGGTCTAGAGTCATAAGTATTTGAATGAGCTAATGTTCTTCCATCTCCATCCCTGGCCTCTTTGAAACTATTCAGAGTCAGTAATTCTTTTAAACATTAAGTTAGATCATGCTTCTGTTCTGCTTAAAATTCTAAATTCTTACCTTGGTTTGTACATTCCCATACCATCTGTGTCTTTTTCTCCGCAGCAAACCTTTCAAGTTTACCAATTTTCATTCTCTCCCCTGGGTTCCTCTAGCCTCTCTATATTAGCAACTTCAAGAAGGGAAGCTTTCACTTTTCTCATGAAAAAAGTGCCTGGTATGATAGCTTTACCGATAACATTAAATAGCTTATATAACACTAATTTTGACCTCAACATTATTATATGTTACTAACACATATTATGTCACCTAGTCCTCTCAATAACCCTAAGAAAGATAAACAACTATTGTACTTATGTTACAGATCAATCATTAGGCATGGACAGTAGGAGTTCCTTCAAGGCAAGTTGTGTTTTCTCATTCAATGACCAGTTAGTTCCTTAGGATACACTCTGAGAACTAATTCCCTACCTGAAAAAGAAGTGGAATATCTGCTTCTATACCTATTGTGCTTTGATGTGAACTGTTTCCCATAGGTGTTTCAACACTTGGCCCTTACTTGTGGTGCTGTTAATAAGGGTTGTTGAACATTTTGGAGGTGGAGACTTGAAGGAGAAAGTGCGTCACTGAGAGGGGGCTCTGAGGTTTTACAGCCTGGCCCTGTTACTTCTTCACCTTCTCTTCCCAGCTGTGGATGCAACTGACCAGCTGTCCTTCCACTCCAGCTTCATGCCTTTCCTGCCTTGATGGATTGTGTTCCCTAGAACCATAAGTCAAAAATCAAACTTGCCCCATCCTTAAACTACTTGTGAGGCATTTGGTCATAGCAATGAGTGACAGTTTATACACTACTTTAAGAGACTTAAGGACTTAAGGAGAAGGAAGAAAGTGCTATGTAAATATTAAACTGCATACATATATATTTTTTTCTAGAGACTGATTTCAATTCTTTTAACTTGGATCCTTTTGACAAACAAAAGATTAGACTCTTCTAATCATTAACTTTTTAGCCAGCTTAGTCATTTCTTTCCATAGGAAGCTTTCCTTGAATACCCAAGCTCAGTGACCAACATTCTCTGCTATAACCTGATATGCCCAATGCACGTAGCCATTACTGGACTTCACGCCATTTTCTCCTTGTATGGCTCCCTCCTCCACCAGACTAAGAACTCTCTGAGGGCAAGGACAATGTCCCATTCACCTTTGAATTCTGAGAGCCAGACACATTGAAGCTATGAAATATGTGCTTTCTAAACAAATGGATAGTCCAGCCACACAAATTGTGATTGACAATTTAAAGAATGTAATGTATGAACCTAAATGGGCATTAAATTATATACCCAGGAAGGGAAGCATTCATTTAATTTGTTTAGATGGAATTAAAACAAATGTCCTATTCAGATTAATTACCACAAGCTAACAAATTCCATAAGGGATTTGTAAGAATGCTCCTTCTGTTGTTTTCACAGCTATCCCACAAACCAGACACTGAAGTTTCATTAGCAGTGCAAGTCAGAGAACAAGCAGGAGCCTTACACACAATGGAGGTGGATTCACTGCTCTGCAAACACTCCAGTGCCGACAGCTTACTTCAGAACAAAGATGTACTTTAGGAGCAGAAAGATAGCAGAGGGTTGGGTTGGGTAGGAAAACAGCTGTGAAGGTAACTGTAAAGAGTTTCACTTTCTCATGTGTTTCTGACTGTTGTAACTCTAGTTTGATACTTTAGTGCAGTCCTATCAGGCTATTTCAAGCCTGTCAGAATATGAAGACAAATGAATATTACCATGGTGATTGGGAAGAACATAAGAATAATTTGATGTAGGAAGAACGAACCTTATAAAGGAGTGTGAGCTACCTGTAGGCTTACCGAAGTCACCCAGCCACATGGGAGTCTTTTAGCCTGGATTTGCTGCACACAGCACAGCCAGCTTTGGGAGAAAACTCCATGTCAGATGTCACTGGCAGCTGTTCAGCCAGGCTCATAGATGATACACTGCACGAATGATATTTGACAAACCTGGAAGTGATTTTTCTGCTTCAGTGGCCAACTTGTGCAAAGTCAGGGTGAACCAACACACACGTGATTTGTAAAATATGAGGCTGTCCAGGTCATCTTTTCAAGACAGTTACTGTGGTGCTTTGTTTAATGACCATTTCACATGTCTGTGTAACTGAGAATGAATCAATCATTAAAGCTTCCAGGAATGCAGACACTAAACTGCTGGGCATGAGGAAAGTACCTTGAAGAAATACCATTAGCTCAATATCCATTCTCACCTGGAGAAATTAGTTATTTCTCATAGCTGTGTTCTGAGATTTGGTACTTCATTCCTCGTTAGTTTTTAATAGAAGCTATATTATATTTCCAGTACCTGACACAGAGTAGACATTTTGGTATGAAAGTAAAATTGATGAGTGTTCAAAAATTACAGGCACATTGCATCAGGCAATTAGTAGGTTTCTTTTACATATTTGACTAATATAATAATAGATGATAATAGAGAGCATGCTACTTTGATTTCTTATTTAAGTTCTAATTACTTGTCTAAGTATTTCATGAGCATTATCCTAGTCAATATTTTTATAATTTTGTTAGGTGAGTTGTAGGAAAGTGGTTTTGTAGTAATTTAGTCAATGTGATCTCAGCTTCAGCCCTTATCATATTCTAGGGCTCACAATTTCCCCTTAATTAATTTTACTTTAGAGTTCATCCTACCCACATTCCCCCCCCTAAATATTTCTTGAGTTTTCCAAAGTGCTCCTTGAGATATCTCTAAGGACTTGAGGAGAGTACTCAAAGTCTCCTTCTCAGGATCAAATTTAAATTTTTGACTTTTGCTTAAAACTTCAACTAAATAAAAGGTTATAGGAATAAAGCAGATTTGAGAACCATTCTTGTTCTTGCTCCACACTTCCCTTTACACACAGAGGAAAGAAATATCCTGAGCACCTCCAGCATCCCAAGAGTGACATGTGATGTATTCATTCCTGTTCATTCCTAGTTACTGGCAGCTCTATAGTTAGGACTCAGCTCCTTTGACCCAAGTCAGGTATTTATATGTCACCATGAGGCCTCAGAAGAAGACAGATATACCACTAACAGAACAATGTTATAAGACTTTACACCTCTACTCTGACCAATGAAGATAGCTTCTACTCTGTGCTATATTCAGGTGAAATTTCCACCATATATGAGCTTTTTGGATAACATAAAACCCCTAAGAAATTGGCCTAAGACTTTCATGCATAAGATTCATTGTTGTATTATTTATTATAATGTTCTTATTAACTCAGTGATAATATCCTGTCAGTTAATTTACCTATACTAAGTTCTATAACATGCACTAGGAAATAATTAAAAAATATGTTATATATTGAAAGACTCTGACATTTAAACACCTAATTTGCATCATAGTTTATATTTTAAATGTATAGGTACCGATGTTATAACCCACATACAAAAACATATACTAATATATACCAAGGTGAAGACCTGTTGAACATTAGGGAATATCTGCTAGCATGGAGTTACTGTTCTCAAATTCAAGCTGTGATAGATTATGTAAAGCCATTGAGAATAGCACTGTAAGTGAAGGGCTTTGTGGTGGTTATAGGTTGTAATCTGGTTCTAAGGATTCCTGTGAGTTTGTAGATTTAGGGAATACAACAAAGCCCAGGCCTTCCAAAACAAAATGGCAGACACTACTGTATGGTTATTTGGAAAATAACAATTAAGTTATATATATACATATATATTCTCGTGACTATTCAATTAAACCTATTTGACTATACCATTCTACTTTACCTTAAATATCTTTTATTTTTAAAATTCTCTTCCTTGTTACTTATGTTATTTCTTCTTCTTTTTAAATTTTTAAAAATTTATTTATTTGAGAGAGAGAGGGAGATGTAGCTATATGGGGGGAATGGGCATGCTAGGGTCTTCAGCCCCTGCAAACAAACTCCAAATGCATGTGTCACCTTGTGTATCTGGCTTACATAGGTCCTAGAGAATCAAACCTGGGTCCTTTGGCTTTGCAGGCAAGTGCCTTAGCCACTAAGCCATCTCTCCAGCCCCATTATAATATCCTTATGGTGACTATGTTTTAATGTGGAAGTAGTTATATCTGGATGATTATATGAACATGTGTTCTTGAAAATTTATTCCTTGCACAGTGGAAATCGATGCATGTTTTATTAACATATAGACAAAATGCCTACTTTTGTTCCACAAAAATACTATGAGATATAGTCAATTATTATCTCCCCTGTTTTGGGGAAAACCTTGATTCTTCAACCAGCCATTTTACTCTCTAAAAGGCTCTTCTGACACATGGCGGTCTCTGGACTGTTTCATACCTGTTCTCAGAGCAGAGTGCCAGTATCCCCTGTTTCCATACTTCAACCACAGCGGAAACCCAAAAGCCACCCTCCCCATTCTTAAGTAATCTGTGAGTCTTGCTTTAGTATGAGAGATGCCTATTTGTCAAATCTCCCCCTGTAATTTCAACTTCATCTAATACAAAAATCATGGTACAAAGACATCTTTTTCCAACTATAAACAGTCACTGACAGGCTGACGTACTCTAAGAGTCAAATGCTACCTCTCAGCTTAAGAGCCCTCCCCCCACCTCCACCATTTCTCAGGACTCCTTCTCAAATGTAATCTCTTTCTTGATGTTTTGGTTATGAGAGCTATGCAGTTTTTAAGAATCAATATTTATATGAACCATGTGTACAATTTTATTTTCTAACTTTAATGTTTGTTATAAAAATGTAGTTTTGTGAGACAGAGTTTTACTATGCAGCCCTTGCTGGCCTAGAGCTCACTATGTAGATCAAAATTGTGACAATCCTTTGGCCTGAACCACCATGCACAGTTAGAAATGCATTTTTTAATATTATCTTAACAGTCTGAAAATTTTTAAAAAAAAAACATATTTTTGGGGCAACTTTAAACTATCTCCTCTAATTTGTTTAGGCCAATATATAAATGTAGCTAGTTTGTTATCCTAGTGTGTGAACAGTTTACCTTGTTCCCTGCTATAGAATAATTAGGTGCTACAATGCTTCATTATCACAAATGGAACTAACCCAGGCATCATTGAGTGTAACTCCTTACAGAAATGTGCTAGAGCTGCTTAGGGAACAAAATCCTTTAGCAAGAGAACTGCAGAGTCATAGTTTATGAACATGTTCAAATTTGGGAGTCATTTCAAAAGTTCTCTTCTCTGTGATGACACTAATTTATGTTTAATAAGTAATGTGAAAGTTTTACTTTCCCATATCTTTATTACCCCCATAGTATTATGAGATTAAATTTGGACAATATCCTTTTTTTTTTACTTATTTAAATTTTATTATTCTTATTATTTACAACATATTTTGTGTGGGTACATCTTTTTCCTTGTCCCTGTCCCCATTCTGGTGGGGACATTCCTCAATGGGGTTGCAAGTATTCCCTATGGGGTTGTGGTTTATGCATTGTGGGAGCAGCAGTCAGTTATTTTCTTGGGGAGAGGGAATGCCTCTGGACATAATGTCTTAATCTGTTGGCCAACTTATTGAAGTTAAAGCTCACTGACAACTTCTCAAATAGTTATTATTTTTGATGTATTTGCTGGCCATTCTAATTTCTCAATGAAATATTTGGTCTTATCTTTTATTCCTTTTTCTTCTGGATTCTTTTTACTTTTTCATATGTATCTGTGGGTATGTGTGGAGTGCATTTATGTGTATATGTGTGCCTATATACAGGTTTGTTCATGTGGGCAGATAATTCTGGAGGCTGGAGGTTGATTTCTGGTGTCTTTATTTGAAATCACCTCTTATTTATTGAGACAAAGTCTGCTATGTCTCAATAAATAATCCAGGGCTCTTTGATTCTAGCTGGCTTCCCCCAGGGATCCTGTGTGTCTGTCTCCCAAGCAGGCCATCATGCCTCCCAGGCATTTATTAAGTGTTGAAGATCCAAACTCAGGCCCTTACAGTTGTGTGGCCAGTGCAATACCAACTGGCCCACTCCCCCACTTTGTTTCTATTTTTAAATATATTTTTAGATCAATTGTTCTCCCACGTTGCTTTAAAGTTTCTTTTTCATGTGAATTTTTAAAATCCTACTGGAATCATGAAAACTTTATGTTTTTAAAGCAGTTTCTGTGGCTTTGTTTCTTAATTAAAAAGCCCTTTGCCTGGAAGCTTCCCAACACCTGAGGAAATGGTCCACCTGGCAGGGACCACTCTATTAGGCAGGCTTGGCTCATCTACTCCTGTCAGGCTTTTTTCAGACTGTATTACTTTCACTGAGACTTTCCTCAGGGTTCTCCTCGACTGCTATTGGCTCTCTGATGCCACCATTTCTACACTCGTTTTGTCTTTCGAGGTCTCAACAAGGCCCACAGCCTTGGCAGCTGCTCGGCTCAGATCCAATAGCAAGATTCTCACAGGGCTGAATTTAAATGATTCACTCCTAATGCCCTGACAGTCTCTATGAGTGCTCAATTTATTTACTTCATACAATTTCTTATGCAGCACGTGTTTGTGTTCTATTTTTTTTTTTTTTTTTTACCTAGGCAGTGTATAAAGTTTGCTTTATTATCTATTTCTTGGGATAGAGGCTAAGTTATACTCCTGTGCTTGGGGTACTGCCTGGGATACACAGACCACAGGTATTGCAAATAAATCAACTCCCAATGAATACCATAGTGCCTTCAGACTTGGTATTATATGATGGTAATGGAATGACTTTTTGAAAACTTTAGAGTAGGACATGGGCTTACAAGACTTTGGAAACATGATGGGCCACAAAACCCAGGTCCAAGTGAAGTCCTATATCACGTCCTTCATGAACTACTCAACATGTGTACCCCAAACACTTGCACTTGCCAATGGATAGGCAATTGAGAACCAACTCACTGCATTATCAACTTTGACCATAAAAATTTACTAGAAAAAATTAATGTCAATGTATATACTGTTTCTATTTTGTACAGAAAAATAGAGATGCAAAGAATCGAAAAATTGTAAGGTTTCATGATCACTTGGCATAGTGTAAGAAATAGCATGTCTTTAATAACAAAACATTCCTTTATAGTGAGATGATTTTCTTTCTTTCTTTTTTTTTTTTTTTGTTTTTTGGTTTTTCGAGGTAGGGTCTCACTCTGGTCCAGGCTGACCTGGAATTAACTCTTTCATCTCAGGGTGGCCTTGAACTCATGGCAATCCTCCTGCCTCTGCCTTCTGAGTGCTGGGATTAAAGGCATGTGCCACCATGCCCGGCTATAGTGAGATGATTTTCATAGCTTATCAATCACTTATGGCTTAGAGTCTCTCAAGGAAAGCTGGGCAGGAGTTCTTAAATTAACAAAGAAACAAATTATGAAAGGGAATTTGTAACATCAAAGAGGAAGACACTTACGAATACAGAAAGAAGTGAGGGCCAATTGCCAGAGATAGAAGAGGCCTCAAACAACACGGGGATCAAATGTGATTTATTTTTCAGCTATAACACCCATATTCCAATTTAGAGACAAAGAAACAGTAACACTATTTTTCCTTCGTGCATTTTACACACGTTTTCAAATACTTACAGGCACATGGTCTACTCTGAAAGTAAATGAGTAAGTGTGTCAAAGAGAAAATGTTACGTGCACATGTCCATATCCACAGATACATACAATTGCTTTTCATATATCACTTTTCTAATCTGTATTTAAAAAATCTTTTCTGTGCCAAACTATATTGGGTATTTTTCTCATTGTTATGACATAGTAGCAGAAAAAAGGAACTTGGTGAAAGAGAGGTCTATTTTGGCTCATGATGGTGGGAAAGGATTACAATACAAGTGTGAGGTGGTCACATTATGTCCTCAGTCAAGAAACAGACAGATTTGAATGCTGGTACTGTTCACTTTCCTTCTACTGTTTCCTTTTCTTTGTCTTGTTCAATCCTGGGACCCCAGCCCTCAGGGTGGTGCCACTCAAATTAAAGGCAAGGCTTTCCTCCTCAGTTAAACTTCTCTGGAAACATGCTCAGAGACATGTCAAGAGACATGATTATAGGCAATTCAAAATTAAGTCAAGTTGAAGAGTAACTATCACAGAAAGTTCTGCATTTTATACACATCCATCCCCACCATCCTTAGTCTCATCTGTGCCCTAATGTTTTACTTCATACAGACCAGAGAGCTTTGCAGCACATTCTAAATTCTCCATCTGGTCACAGTAATGTACGTTTATTAGATTTTATCATAAAGCTACAAGATGGCTATGACCACTGTTCAAACTCATGTCCATTATCAAGATTCCTAAATTTAGTGCCTCATTTGTCATTTTAAATTATTTTGAAATTATATTGACAGAAGAAATAATCAACTTTCTCAGAACAACCTTGTGGCTGTAAGGTAGTCTCTTTAGAGCTTTGGTAACCAAGTTTGTGTAAGAATTCAGATTCTAAAGGTCTTTAGGATAATAGAGATGTATTCTAAATACTGTGACATGTACCTACTGCTAATTTATATGGGTCTCAATCAATAATTTCTGTCACATATGACTTTTCATATTTATCCTATAAACCATAAATATTTGGTACCAACATCGTTTTGTGTTTAGTTTCTATCTTGTAGATTGAAGAAAATGTATTTAGATGTGTACATCCTCCAGCATAAATTGTGATTTTTTTCAGATTTGGATTTAAGCAATATAGTTTCAATATAGTGAAAGACTTCTCTGAAACTTCACATCAGAAATTTCTCTTAATTTCTATAGACCCGAAGGCTTATTAATAATCATTACATTTGTTTTATTTTGGTGCCAAATCACTTATACAGAAAAAATGAAATGCTAAGTTAATCATATGGAGGTTGGTGGATGTCAAATACCCAGATGTGCTTAGGTAATGCAGGTGTTTGGTGTAATGTAAAAAGCAATCATTTGCATAATTCTTCCTTTTCAGTCCAAATACATTGATATTAGTGGGAATATATCTACATACTAATTCCTCAAACAATTTCCCCTTGCACAAATAGCTAAATATTATATATAAAATTAGTAGGCACTGAAGATGTAGTTCACTGGTACAACGCTGTGGTGGTTTGATTGAGGTGTCCCCCATAAACTTAGGTGTTCTGAGTGCTAGATCCCCAGCTGATGGAGATTTGGGAATTAATGCCTCCTGGAGGGAGTGTATTGTTGAAGGCGGGCTTATGGGGGTTATAGTCAGTTTCCCCATGCCAGTGTTTGGCACTCTCTTGTTCCTATTGTCTACCTTGTATGGGCCAGGGGATGATGTCCACCCTCTGCTCATGCCATCATTTTCCCCTGCCATTGTGGAGCTTCCCCTTGAGCCTGTAAGCCTAAAAAAACCCCTTTTTTCCCAGAATCTGCTCTTGGTTGGGTGATTTCTACCAGCAATGCGAACCTGACTGCAACAAGCAATTAACTATCAAGTGATTTCTAGCAAACCAAAAGTATAAGCAAGTAAAAATAAATAAATAAATAAACAATGACCATCAGTTAAATGCTTGATTCAACCAAAAGGACAGATTTATGTTTGACGACAGGAAGGATTTTGCTTCTGTAACAATCATTTACACGTGAGAGAGAAAAACACATTATACTTTGAATTTAAAGTTCTTCTTTACTATAACAAATCAGGAGGGATTTTGAAGGCCTGATTTTGCTCTAAGGTCTTCTTCTTGAGTCAGCAAAAAGAACAGATGGCCTATTTTTCATGTTTATGGATTTGTTCAATGTTAACAGCAGCCACTACAACCTTAAGACCTAGAGTCTGTTTTATCAGCTCATGTATGTCATTTGAGTGTATGTCAACTGAAAATAGTTCTGTGAAATTATTGTGGCCTTTCAAAAGAACAAGGTAATATACACATTTCAGAGTTTCTCTGACAGATAAGACTGCTATAATTAAAAGAAAAGCAATTTAAATACCTGAAAATGTCATTTCTAGTAGTGTACTCAAATTAATTTCATGTAAATTTCTATATGTAGGTATAGGATATACTTACAACGTGTGGATCATAACTTAAATGAGATGCTCATCTGAATTAACAGGGACTTATATTTTGCTGTATAAGAAATAATCTTGCCAGATGTGATGGTGCATGCCTTTAATCACAGCACTCAGGGGGCAGAGGTAGGGAGATTGCCATGAATGCAAGGCCACCCTGAGATTACATAGTGAATTCCAAGTCAGACTGAGCTAGAGTGAGACCTTACCTCAAATAAAAACAAAAGAAAAACCAAAAACAAATCTCACAGATACAACATGACAGTCACTTCACAAAGTTCTGAGGCTTGTATCGTTTGGATTCAAGGGAAATTGATATACTTAATGCTCTATATGGCAAAGAACCCATTTAAATCAGTGTCTTTAAATACAGATTATACATCAGAATGAAAATTATTAATTTATATTAAAACAATTAGAAGAGGTAAAACAGTGCAGATATCTTCCTCATATTCTTACTAGATTGTGATAATAGACTGAAAATTACTTTTATTTTGATATTAATGTGAATGCAAATCAAATACTTTGTATTCAACAACTATTTTTGAGCATTGATAGGGTATAGCTATCATTAGAAGCAACAACAGTGCTGGGTATTTCATGTTATAGTGTAAATGGTGCTCTAGCAGAATAAAATTTCTGGTGGAACTTGTGTATTCTTTATATTTTTATTCTTGCACCCTCTAAATTTTACCCATTAGTATAGCACAGAATACACAAAGCTTACCACTGATTATTCCTGACTCCCCATGACTTGGCACCATGTGGCTTCCTATGGTATCATGCAGAGGTACATAATGCATGAGACCTTTCTATGTCCAAGCCAGAAAACATTGTGCACATCTCACAAAGTGTTTGCCACTTCATAAAACTAAGAGGAATTCTACCCTTCAAAGACATTTTATTAGTATTAGAAAAAATAATGGAAAATATAATGCTTTTTTTTTCAAAAAAGCATGAGTATAATTAGAATAGATTCAAGCATTTAATTATCACATCTGCCTCAATTCCTCCAGAGCTATGAAATTCATATGACATTTTAAATAATTCTCTTTTTAATCTCATACTACATGTCAGGTAGTGAGCTAAGTACTTTGCAGATATTTTAAAATTCTCATAATGACACTTCAGTAAAGATGCCACTGACCGTCTTACTATCTAGAGATGAGAAAACTTGAGGACTTGAAGGTGGCACAATGGCCAAGGAGTAAAAGAGAGAGGGCAGCATTACTTTCAAGTTTTATTACAGGTTATGCAAATTTTAGGCCCCTACTGATTGCCTTTTACTTACACATCCATTATGTAAAGCAAAATCAGAAATTAGAATTACATTTCATATGAAATTTTAAAAATCCTGACATTTCATACCATCAGCAATGAGATGGTAAAAAATGAATATAAAGTAGAAAAGTAATGCCACATAAAAGATTCAGTATTGGGTCAGTAGCTATTAGTTATATTTCCTCTGCTCATAAAGTTAGTGGGGATCAGGACATGCACCTCTGCAAACATGGCAAATGCACCATTTGAGGAAATGGCAAAGGCAAGGTCGCTTCCCCTTCTTTTTTCCACCAAGGGCCTCTCTCACCCTTTCATCACTAAAGACACAGAGAAGAACCTGAGATGTCACTTCTTGCTAACTTCCCCAGGGTATTATTTTTAGAGCATGGCATTATCTCCTGTTTGTGTAGCCACACTCCCCTATAGCTATCCATACCTTCCTCAAGCAGCATAAAATAGACAGGGTTCTGTTTCTTTGGGACTTCATTTCTGAAGATGTCCCACATCACATGTAATTTTTATTGTCAGGTTCACAGTGCTGGGATGAACCTCCAAACCAGAAACAGTTTTTGAGAGGAACAGAATTTATTGACGCCTACAGATCCAGGCGAAGTTCCATAATGGCAAAAAAGGCAAAACCTGCCACCAAAAGCAAGAGCAAAATCTTGACAGTCAAATAGTAGGGAACCCAGGCAAAACATACTGCTGTCTGTATACCTTAGGCTGGAATTACAGATCTACCCTTTAGAGATGGACCATGGGATCTGCCCACAGTTACGCCTCCTCCAGCCAGGTGGCTAGAAACCTAAGTCACAAGCTTTAATAAACTCCCGAATCTATTGGATTATATTCATCCAAACTACTACAGCATGTACAGACTTTTCTTTTGTTAAACTATTATTTTTAATGGGCTTTCAGCCAAAGAACTAGCTATGAATAAGAAAAGGGGTCTTTCTCTCCTATGGAGAGCTAGTATAATCATGGTTTGTCATTATCTATATATTGTCTTTCATTTGCACTGCTTCTTCTTAAGGTTTTGGAAAAAAACTGTGTCTGTGATTATGAAGATAGAAATGCTCATTGGGCAAAATCATGGTTGTGGTCATTTCATTTTCTGTATCTCACAGCACAGATTGAGTTTGTAGGCAGAGGAGAGCATCTGCCAAACATGAAGAATGACAGTCTTAGAGGATGCAGAGATGTAAGTGACCTAGGTCAAATAGCCAACATCCTCATTTTGCAAATGAGGCAACTTAGGACTTCGGGAGTCAAGTCACACAACTGATAGTCAAAATGCTGGATGAGAACATACATATTAAAGCATCAGATATACTTCCCTACAGTAAAAAATCTCAGTTTCAAATTCTAGCTTGAGACCCAAACTTCAATCATTAAAGGGCTTTTTTTTTTTTTTTTTTTTTTTTTTTTTTTTGTCGTGAGGCAACTATATCTAGACAGATACTTGCTGGGAAGAAAGGCTTTGTCTGCCAGGGCCAGACAGAGAGGCCAGTTTGACCCAGAACAAAGAAGAGATTGTACAGCTAGTATAAGGGGAAATACTAAAAAGAGATATAACAAAAGTGAAGTAAGAGTCCATTGACTAGAAAGGAATTCAAAAGCCATGATGATTATGGCCAGGAAGGGTGAGATCAGAAGAAGAGAGAGAGAGAGAGAGAGAGAGAGGTAGAGAGAGAGAGGTAGAGAGAAACTCAGGTATGAGATGAGAGAGTACAAACCTTATAGCTCAGAAATTACTTTAGACACATTTTTAATTTATGTAAATATAGTGCTTACTCATCTAATGCCTGGGCCTGGAAACATGAAACACTATGGGTGTGGTACATTATCAGAGATCCCTAGATGCAGGCATTTATTATGACATTTTTAGATAAGAAGCTGCAGGGTAAAATACATAGCATATTAGTAGCAATGTCAAAAAGGAAAGGTTCAATTGGGCACGCAGTTTGAGGTACAGGCCAACATGGCTGGAAGGCACAGAGGCAGGATGGTGATGTAGCTGGTCACATTACCATCACGGTCGGGAAGAAGAGAAAGATGAATGCTGGAACTCAGCTCACTTTCTCCATTTTATACAGTCTGTGATGTCCAGAACTTGGGATAGTGTTGCTCACAGTTAGAATGGATCTTTCTACCTCAATTAACCTATTGTAGAAAGTCCCTCCCAAACATGTCCAGAGATTTGTTTCCCATGGTGACTCTAAACCCTTTCAGGTTGACAAATTAGACTAAACCGTCACCCATACTATTGTTGCTTTATTCCCACTGCCTGGAACATGAAGTGGAAGGATTAATTCTCAATTTTGGGAACAAAGGCAAAGCTGCTCTTTGCCCTGAATGTCAGAACCTTGACTAACTAACCCAAGGAGTGCCGAGAGGGAACTGAAGCCACATTATGAATCAGGCCTGAAGAGACTCTAAGAACAGATCCATCAGCTAATGCTCTGACAAAGTTCAGCATATCAAGCAAATTTTATGTGTACACAGTAATAGTTGGACACAGTCTAGGAAGAAGGTACTAGAAGGTAGAGTGTGAGTTGGGATGTCACAGCTAATGAGGAACCATACTAGGGTACAAAGAATGATTAATAGGCTGATACTGTTGTCAGAGAATTTTTAAAGCAGGTAAAATTATCTCAGCAACCAGAGAAGTGAGCAGAGAGCAAGTGAATTTTTAGCACAGTTCATAATGAGAGAAAAGTAGAGTCTCAGGCGTCAGGGAGCCTACCAATATCGGGCAGCCACCAAATCAGAGCTGCAACCAAGGTGGGGGGGGTGGCAAACACTCAGCACAAATGCTGCACAAGTCCCGCTGACATCTGGAGCTATTCAAATCCCTGTTAAAATTGAGGGCTGTACTGAAGCCACACGTTGGGGCCATGCAGACCACAGCTGTGTGGGTAAGAGGGCTGCAAGAGCTACAGCAGTATACAGTGTGACAGAATGTTAAATGGAGGGCGATTTTCAAAATAAAGCATGAGATTAACAAATTTGGCCATTAGAGTCCTGAGATGTGATGTTATTTTGAAGGTTAAAGAATTGCTAGTATATCCACAGTATTTGATTAGAGGTTTCAATAAATAAAAAAATATTTCCTGAATCTTTGCTGTAAAATACAAAATATGTGGAACTCTAACATACTTATGGAATATGAATATGATATTATTTAGAGATGGGAGCTAATTACTGGAATGAAAGCTGAACATTTTAGTTGCATAAGCAAGTGGTCTAAATTGACAACATGTGTAAAAAGGGCTCAGAATAATTAGGTTGCTGTGTAGTTTTTCCTTGCTGCAGATATTACTTTGTATTGAGCCTTTAAGTAGATCCAAGACTACTTGTAGATTCATGTGCAGAGGCAGAAAGAGACCAGAGACCCAGGGGGAGACAGGCAGAGAGACATGAGCTAAAGCTCCTACATTGCTCAATGCCAAAATAAATAAGGCACCTACTAAAATTTGAGCTGAGATAACAATGAAAACCTCCAGTGTGGCTTATACCACACTAGATTTATTTATATTAAATTATTGGCTCTTGTCTTATGCTACCTATTTTGAAAGCTGACTACAAGTCGGTTGAATATCAAAACATTGC